>NC_060271.1:63251524-63529821 GCF_021613505.1 Equus quagga
TGATGTGATTCTCATGTATTTGGGGGACTATTTAAGATAATTATATCATAAATGAGGGAGGGTAAAGAGACAAAGGGAGATGAGGTTTCTACACTTCATTTGAACTGCTAAAACAACATCAGTAGACCGTGCTAAGTAACTTGTATATACAGATCTTCCTTCACTTATGACAGGGTTATGTCCCAATAAACCCATCCCAAACTGAAAATATCATTTAAGTTGAAAATACATTTAATATACCTAACCTACTGAACATCATAGCTTAGCCTAGCCTACCTTAAATGTGCTCAGAACACTTACATTAGCCTATAGTTGGGCAAAATCACCTAATACAAAGCCTATTTTATAATAAAGTGTTGAATCTCTCATGTAACTTATTAAATACTGTGGTGAAGGTGAAAAACAGAATGGTTATATTGGTACAGAATGGTTGTAAGTGTACTGGTTACTTACTCTCATAATCACTCGGTTGACTGGGAATTATAGTTCACTGCTGCTGCCCAGCATCATAAGAGAGTATCGTACCACACGTCACTAGCCCAGGAAAAGGTCAAAATTCAAAAAAGCACAGTTTCTACTGAATGCATATCACTTTTGCAGCATCATAAAGTCAAAAAATCATAAGTTTTGAACCATCGTAAGTTGGGGACCATCTGAATATAATATCTAGAGCGAGCACTAAAAATTAATACAAAGAAATACACCCAAAAACACTACAAACTAAACTAGAATTTAAAATATGTTCAAGCAACACACAGGAAGGCAGGAAAGAGAAAACAGAAACAAAAAACAGAGAACAAAAAGAAAACCAAAAATAAAATAGCAGACTTAGCTCTAACATATTAATAATTACATTAAATGTAAATAGTCTAGATCCACCTAGTAAAAGACAGGGATTGGGGCTGGCCTTGTGGCCTAGTGGTTAACTTCAGTGCGCTCCACTTCAGCCACCCAGGTTCAGTTTCTGGGTGAGGACCTACACCACCCATCAGCAACCATGCTGTGGCAGCATCCCACATATGAAATAGAGGAAGACTGGCACAGATGTTAGCTCAGGGCTAATCTTCCTCAACAACAACAAAAGGACAGAGATTGACAGAGCGGATTAAAAAACATGACTCAACTACATGCCATCTACATGACATTCACTTCTAATATAATAACATGGGTAGGTTGAACATAAAAGAATGTAAAAATGATATACTATGTAAACATCAGTCAAAAGAAAGCAGAGTGGCTATATTCATATCAAATAGACTTCAGAGCACAGAAAATTTCTCATGAGGTATAATAGAAAATGTTATCTAAATGTTCCCAAAATATCTGAAATAATTCCAAGTTCTGTCTCAAAGCCAACCCTGTGATAACTCTACTTGGGAACTCCAAGTACTTTCTTTAATTGCCCATCTGAGATTTTGTAATGGTGACGTAAGGGACCAAGCTTACTCTTCTCTTCTAAATGGGAGAAAATGAGCATCGGGTGCACAAAGGGGGTCTTTGAGAAAAAGGCTATCCCACAGCAGATCTGTTCCACCAAGAACGCCAGCCAAGCCTTAGCTAAGCGGAGAGGCAAGACAAGAGACCCACAGGACAAAAGGAGTGCTCCTCTTTGTTCCCACCCACACCCTGCAGATCACGTATTAATAGATGTTAGTCTCAGATGCACCAAGGGAGTGGGTAGAGGGGTGTGGGGAGGGGTGATTCAAGACTTTTGAGAATGAGGTTTCCTCCAAATCTGTCACAATTCAGGTCAGTGCTACAAGCTCCTCCATAAGCCCTGGCCATCTTAGGCCAGAGTGCTGGCAGTGCATGGCCACAGGGAGGCGACCGCTCATGTAGGGTTTAGGGTCATTGTCTGTGGAATTCTCTTTTCTGACTTGAATACCATCCAGGTGAATCCAACATATCTCCATTCACAATCTAAAATCATCTCCAAACCTTGCCAAAGCATCTGGCTGACACTATCTATCTGTCACTAGTGTTTCCAAGAAATGGATTTACAGTACTGTGCTGGGTCCCTGGGCACATTCCAGAGTGAGCTGTAGTTACTCAGCTGTAAGGCAAAGGACTAGGTTTTACCCTCCTGGTCTAAGCTGTGGCCTCTGCCCCTGTTCTACTCCTTTATGCAATGTCACTAAGTCATCAGTCCCTACTGTGGTAATAGTATGTTTATATATTGCTGTGTGGTTCACAAAGATATCTTCATGTTTGTTATCTTACTGTACCCTCGGGATCACAGGAGTTACCTAACTTGCCCAAAGTTATTCACATTAGTCAGAGTGACTTGAATCCAGGACACCTGGTCCCTGGTCTGATGCTGCCTCTCAGTGCAGGGGCATCGTAGGCCTCACTCTTGGAAAAACAGTGAGCCCCCTGGGGTCTGCTTCCATCCATCCTCTGCTGTACCTATGTGAGATCATCCTTCCTCCCCTGTTGCTGAAGGTATAACCATGACAAGGCCTCCTCTAATTCCAGTAATCAAATATGACCTGGTCAGCAGGAAGCATAGAGGGATGCCCTCATACCCCCGGACCGGGGACGTGTTTCAGGAAAGCTGGTTGCCTTCTAACATGCAGCAACAGCAGCAATGGCATCTATCAAACATGCGTGCCGACCCATACTGATCCATTCCAGAAACAACTGTGGAGTCCCTACGGTGTTCTTCAAAGGGTGATGCAAGAGTCAGCTTCCTCATCCCCTCCTGGACTCACAGTGGCAAACCCCCAGTGGGAAGAATAGGGTGTGGAACAGCCAACATCCTATCACCAACACCAGCACCCACAAAGACAGCCAGGTGGGTTATCAGTAGACACCAAAAGAGAGGGAACTGGGTGCGGAGGGACAGAGGCTACACTCATGAGCTCCCACACACCCCAGAGGGAATGAAGGAAACCCACAGACCTGGTATCATCAGCCAAAGACAGAGCCCAGCTGCCCCCTGCTACTGGCAAACTCATAAAGAGGAGCATAGAGCCCACACTGCAGCTGGCACCACAACCATTGCCACCACCACCACCACTAAAGGAAAAGAAACAAACTTTGCAGTGCCACTGTCACAGGAAGAGTGGAAATGGAGGTAAAAGCACAAGTGATAGACCAAGATATCCTCCCTGCCGCCGCCCCCCCCCCACCTCATTCCCCCTTCCTCCTAGGGGAGCTGACAACATCAGGAAGGGAGGGAAGGACGCACAACTCAACTTTCCTCCCCTTGGCTCCGTCAACGCTTTCTTTAACACCAAGTTCACAGGAAGGTTGAGAGAGGGAATGCTCTAAAGGAAAAGCACGACCTCCTTTGAGCCCTGCATAGACACAGCTTCTGCCTGACGATGAGAAGGAAGAGGGGACAGAACGATTCCCGTCAAGACCCCCATCACTCATCCCCCTTGGAGTCCCCTGTCAATGGTCCTCAGAGCTGGTCCTGAAGAGCAGAGCCCCTCTCCAGGCTCAGCAGCTGGTCTGTCCTGTGTGCTCCCCATAGAGCACTCTTAAAATTTTTAAATTTGTTGCCATTGCTTAAAGTTTGGAAGATTTAACACTAAAGTCTGGATTTCCGGCTTCTTTTGAAAGATCACAAGCCCCTGACCTCCTAGAGTATGGATCTCCCATCTAAGCCAACATATGGAACTGGGGGGCACGGGTGACAGCTGCTGCCCTTGACTGAGCATACCCTCTCGAGCCCTCTAGCCTCCGGCTCTGGGCTGGCCTCTCCGTGGGTGCTGCTGACCGCTCCCAGCAGGAGTCTGTTGTGAAGTCCAAGCCAGTGATGATGCCAAACTTGTCTTCCCTCCCACCATCTATGCTGGAGATGTCAAGGAAAGAAAAACTTCCAGAATATAGAGACTCCATAAAGAAGCTTCTGCTCTGCTCTCTTCTCCCCCATCCCCAACCCAAAAAGAAAAAAAACAACTTGCCCTCCAAGAGTCATATTTCACTAGGAGATAACTTACCTGGTGTAAAATCTGAAGAATGCAGAAGGCAGGAATCTAACCATCAAGCTGAAGGGCAGCACCGGCTTCAGTGATAATCCCTCTGTGGGCTAGAATCGGGGATGGAGACCACAGACCCAACCAGGGTCAGGAACAGTGTCCAAGAGAGAGAACAGACCATGGCTGCTCCCCATCTCCCTCAACTCTGGACCCCACAGGGCAGCTGTCATGGGCAACAAACAGAGGGAACCACAGCAGAGCCTGTGGCTACTCCACACCAAAGCTTGGCACTCAGGTTCCCAGTGGAAAGACCACTCTTCAAGGGACCTAGCCCTGCGCGTGGTGCTTGTGGGTGGTCTTGGGCAGGACCCTGGTGCTCTCAGGGCCACTGTTTGCTTGAAATGAATAAGTTTCAAATGACTTCCAGCAGTGAAATCTTTTTTTCAAACTGATTTCTCCACCAATCTCAGTAAACAAAATAGACACAAATGAAACTGGTCTGCTTGAAATGAGAGAGCAAGGCAATGTGACCCCGTTATTCAGCTTGACGCACGCACAGACACACATCCCTGTCACCACCCCACAAAAGTCACAGCACCTCAGTGTTGGAAAGCCTTTTCGACAGAAAGAGAGAGAAGGAAAGAGAGAAACCTCTGCCCATCTCCTTCCCCACTACCGTCTTCTCTCCATGCTCCCTAGTGCTTCCATTTAACCTAATGTGCCTCAGACAGGGCACTCACACCTCACCGGGAAGCCTGTCCCACTTGTGAGCAGTTCCGTATGTTTAAAAACTTTCCTACTCCAACTGGGGAAAAAAATTTGCAAATCATCTATCCAACAAAGGGTTAATCTCCATAATATATAAAGAACTCACACAACTCAACAACAAAAAATCAAACAACCTGATCAAAAAATGGGTAGAGGATATGAACAGACATTTATCCAAAGAAGATACACAGATGGCCAATAGGCACATGAAGAGATGTTCAACATCACTGATCACCAGGGAAATGTAAATCGAAACTACACTAAGATACCACCTTATACCCATTAGAATGGCTATAATCACCAAGACAAAAAATAACAAATGTTGGAGAGGTTGTGGAGAAAAGGGAATCCTCATACACTGTTGGTGGGAATGCAAGCTGATGCAGCCACTATGGAAAACAGTATGGAGATTTCTCAGAAAACTAAAAGTAGAAATACCGTATGACCCAGCTATCCCACTACTGGATATCTATCCAAAGAACTTGAAATCAGCAATTCAAAGAGATTTATGCACCCCTGTGTTCATTGCAGCATTTCTCACAATAGCCAAGACATGGAAGCAACCTAACTGCCCATCGACTGATGAATGGATAAAGAAGATGTGGTATGTATATATATATATATATATACACACACACAAAGGAATACTACTCCGCCATAAAAAGTGACAAAATCGTCCCATTTGCAACAACATGGATGGATCTTGAGGGTATTATGTTAAGCAAAATAAGTCAGATAGAGAAAGACAAACACTGTATGTTTTCACTCATATGTGGAACAAAGAGAACTATTTAGTGGTTACCAGAAGGAAGGAGAGTGAGGGGTGGGCACAAAGGGTGAAAGGGCGCACCTATAATTTGACTGACAAATAATAATGCACAACTGAAATTTCACAATGTTGTAAACTATCATAACCTCAATAAAAATAAAAAACTTTCATACTATTTTTGACAAGAGTGCCAAGACTATTCAATGAGGAAAGAATAGTCTCTTTGACAAATGGTCCCGGGACAACTGAATCTCCATGTGAAAAAGAATGAAGTTGGAGCCCTACTTCATCCCATATACAACAATTAAAGTGGATCAAAGACCTAAATGTAAGAGCCAAAACTATTGAAGTCTTAGAAGAAAACATAGGAATAAATCTTCATGAGCTTGGATTAGGTAATAGTTTCTTAAATATGAAACCAAAAGCACAAGCAACCAAAAAAAAAAAGGTAAATTGGATAAAACTTAAAACTTTCCATGCTTCAGAAGGACACCATCAAGAAAATGACAAAATACATAGAATGGGAGAAAATTTTGCAAACCATGTATCTGATAAAGGAATTTTATCTGGATACATAAAGAACAATTATGATTCAATAATAAAAAGACAGATTACCAATTTAAAAATGGGCAAAGGATCTGACTAGACATTTCTCCAAAAGAGATATACAAATGGCCAATAAACAGCATACTATTAGCCATCAGGGAAATGCAAATCGAAACTACAATGAGATACCGCTTCACACCCAGTAGGATGGCTATAGTAAAAATACAGGTTAATACCTTGTTACCATAAGGTAATAAAAGACAGAATGCAGAGAAATTGGAACCCTCGTACACTACTTGCCAGAATGTAAAGCAGTGCAGCCACTTTGAAAAATAGTCCGGCAGTTTCTGAAAAGGACAGATATGGAGTTACCAGATAACTGTAAGAAAAATGAAAACATACGTCCACCCAAAAACTTATACACAAATGCACATAGTGGCATTATTCACAGTATCCAAAAAGTGGAAACAACCAAATGTCCATCAACTGATGACTGCATAAACAAAATGCAGTGTATCCACACAATGGAATATTATTTGACAATAAAAAGAATGAAGTACTGATACACGTAACAACACGGATGAACCCTGAATACATCGTGCTATGTGAAAGAAGCCAGTCAACAAAGCACCACATATTTTATGATTACATTTATACGACATGTCCAGGACAGGCAAAACTATAAGAGAAAATTAAATTGAGACAAAAGGATAGAAATATAGAGACAAAAAAATATAGAGACAAAAGTAAATTAGCCTAGGGCTTGGGCATAGGAATGGGAGACTATGGGGGGATTGGGGAAAGGGCTAAGAAATGCAGGATTTCTTTGAGGGATGTTGAAAATGTTCTAAAATTAGATTGTTGTGATGATTGCACAACTTTGTGAATATACTAAAAACTACTGAACTGTACACTTTACACAGGTGAATTGCATGGTATGAGAACTATAGCTTAACAAAGTTGTTTAAAAGAAAAATATTGCCTCGGTTTCTCAAACAGTTAAACACAAACTTACTATGTGACTCATCAGTTCTACTCCTTTGCTATCCACTCAAGAGAAATGGACACATACGTCCACACAGACTTGTATGTGAACCTTCATAGCAACGTTATCCAGAATAACCGAAAAACGAAAAAAACAAATATTCATTAACTTGTAAATAGATAAGCAAAATACAGTATCTGCATGCAATAGGTAATTCAGCAATAATAAGTAACTGAGTACTAATACATGCTACACCATGGATGAACCTCAAAAAACATTATGCTCAATGAGAGAAACCAGACTCAAAAGAACATATTGTATGGTTGCATTTGTATGAAATTTCCAAAGAAGGCAAATCTCTAGAGAAAGAAAGTAGATTAGTGGCTGCCAGGGGCTGGAGGTGGGAATGGGGAGTGACTACAAATGAATGAGCAGGAAAGATCTTTCGGGGTGATGGAAATGTTCTAAAACGGTGATGTTCGAACAGTGTTCGAACACGGTGATGGTTGTTCAACTGTGTATAAACACACTAAAATTCTTTAAATTGTATATTTAAAATGAGTAAATTTTATGCTATGTAACTTAAATGCCAATAAAGCTGTTTAGAAGTAGGGTTGAAGAACCGACAGAGGGATGGACAGATGAACGGATGTGTGTGATAAAACGTTTATATTAAAATGTTCATTGTAGAGTCTAGGTCATGTGTATACGTGTGTTTACTATACAATTATTTCAATTTTGAGGATATTTGAAAGTTTTTGTACTACAATAATGAGGAAAAAAGTTTTTAATTTCTCTGAGCTAGAGATTAAGATCCCTATAATATCACTTCACCAAGTTTAGTTTTGGCTCCTTTTCCAGTTGGCAAATCTTCAAATATTTTGAAAAGCACTTCTTTAGTCTCCAAAGTCTTATCTTTTCCTGGCTAAATGTATTTCATTAGCACAAATTACTACAATCTTTATTAACTCTGACTCTTCACCGTCTGTCCATCCCTGGCAGAATTCTCCAGGTTGTCAAAATGCTTCCTGGAACTCCATGGGAATACACACCTTCCAAGGTGGCTTGACTAGTGTGGTCCTTCCCTTCTCAGGAAGCGAGTGACAGGTGGGAAAGGTGACGCCATGGGTGTGGATCCCTTTTCCCTCAAATCGGCTCTAAAAAGGATAGAAAGAGTTATCTTTGGTTGATAGAGGGAAGTGGACAATTTCCCAAACATTTTTTTTTTAAGCTGGAGCAGACTTGAGCATAAACAAGTGTGAAAAACATGGGAATAGAGACGTTAATGCCAATAAAGGCAAGTTACAGGGACAAGGAAGTAGTTAAGTATTTAAACTAATACATTTATTACTGTAATATCAAAAAAACTCAATAAATTTAAAAGGATTGGAATCACACAGAGTATGTTTTCTGACCATAATGGAATCAAACTGGAAATCAACAACACAACATAATAATAAGAGGAAAATCTCCACACACTTGGAAACTAAACAACATACTTCTAAATAATCCATAGGTTAAAAAGGAAATCTCAAAAGAAAATTTAAAAATACATAGAACTGAATGAAAATGAAAATACAACATATCAAAATATGTGGGATGCAGCTAACGCAGTGCTGAGGGAGACATTTATAGCAGGAAATACTTGCATTAGGAAAGAAGAAAGACCTAAAACCAATAATCCAAGTACTTACCTCAGGAAACTAGAAAAAGAAGAGCAAACTACACCAAAAGCAAGGAAAATGGATGAAATAGTAAGGACAAGGGCAGACATCAGCAAAACTTAAAACAAGAAAATCAATGAAACAAAAAGTGGTTCTTTGGGGAAAAAATCAGTAAAATTGGTAAATCTCAAGTAAGACTGACAAAGGAAAAGAGAGAAGACACAAATCATCAATATCAAGAATGAAAATGGGGGCATCACCACAGATCCAGAGCCAGGACAAGGATGATAAGGGAATACCATGAACAAATTCATGATCAAAAATTCAACAACTTAGAAGAAATAGACCAATTCCTCAAAACCACAAACCATCAAAACTCAACTAAGATGAAATAGACAACTTTAATAGTCCTATAACCATTAAAGAAATTGAATTTGTAATTCCCAAAAAAGAAATCTTTAGGTCTAAATGGCTTCACTGGAAAAAATTCTACCAGACATTTAAAGAATAATTAACACAAATTTTAGAAATTCTTTTTCAGAAAATACAAGAAGAAGGAACACTTCACAACTCATTTTAAACAGTATAAAAATAGTACAAAAAAGAAAACTACATATCAATATTTCTTATAAACTTAGATGCAAAAGTCCTCAACAAAATATTGTCAAATCAAATCCACCAATGTCTAAAAAGAATTATACACCGTGACTCAAGCAGAACTTATTCCAGGTATGTAAGCCTGTTTCAACATTCAAAAATCAATATATATAATCCACCATAGCAATAGGCTTAAAAAGGAAAATCACATGATTGTATTAATTGATGCATAAAAAGCATCTGACAAAATCCCATACCCATTCATAATAAAAACTCTCAGAAAACTAGGAGAAGAGGGGGAAATTCCTCAATTTGATAAAGAATATCTAAAAAATCCTACAAGTAATATTATTCTTAATGGTGAAAGAGTGACTTTAGGAACAGGCAAGGATGTCAATTTTTACCATTCTTATTCAATATGCCAGTGGAACTTCCAGCCAGAGCAATAAGACAGGAGAAAGAAATAAAAAGCATATAGATTGGAAAGGAAAAAATAAAATTGTCCCTATTCAGAACACGTGCTTGTCTACAGAGAAAACCCCAAGAAATCTACACAAAAACTCCTAGAACTAATAAGTGAATTCAGCAAATTTGCAGTTCATAATTCAATCACTTTTCTATATACTAACAATAAACATGTGGAAAATGAAACTAAAGACACAATAATACCACTTACAATCACTCCAAAGAAACTTATGTATAAAACAAAACATGTACAGGACTTTTATACTGAAAACTAGAGAATGCTGATAAAATAAATCAAAGACCTAAATAGATTACGTATAGGTAGGCCTATAATTAGATGACGTATAAATAGAATTTAAACAGACATAACCATGTTCATAGATTGGAATACTCAGCATAGTAAAGATGTCAATTCTCCCCAAATTAGTCAAAAGGCTTAATGCAATTCTTCTCAAAACTGAGTACGCACTTTACCATACAACCAAGGATCATGAGCAATAAAAAGGAATAAACTATTGATTTATGCAACAACTTGAATGGTGTCAAGGGAATTACACTGAGTGAAAAAAAGCCAATCTCAGAGGACTACACACTGTCTGTTTGTATTTATACAACATTTTTGAAATAACAAAATTACAGAGATGAAGAAGAGATTAGGGGTTGCCAGGTTGAGGGGATGGTAGGTAAGAGGAGCACGAGGAATTTTTCTAATGGAACTGTTCTGTACCTTGACTGTTCTGTATTTTGGTGGTGGTCACAAAAGTGTACACATGTGATAAAATTGCATAAAACTAAATACAACTGCACATAAGCGAGTGCATATAAAACCAGTGAAATCTGAATAGGGTACCATGTCATTAGACCAATGTCAATTTTCCATTGTGATATTGTACTATACTTATGCGAGTTGTTACCTTTGGGAGAAATTTGATGAAAGTGTATAGGATCCCTCTATATTATTTCTTACCATTGAATGTGAACTTAATTGAATGTGAATTACAGTCATGTGCTGCATAAATGATGTTTCCATCAACGATGGACCACATACACAACAGCAGACCCGTAAGATTAGTACCATACAGCCTAGGTGTGTATTAGGCTATACTATCTAGGTTTGTATAAGTACATTCTATGATGTTCACATAATACACAATGCCTGATAATGCATTTCTCAGAACATATCCCCCTTGTTAAGCGATGCATGACTGTACCTCAAAATATGAAAGTTAAAAAATCTTTAATCTTAATATGATCACAGCTAAACACAAATAAGAAGAAAGGCAGTAAAAAATGTATTTTAGTACATTAGTAACTTTTTATTATGGATGAGAGATTAATCAACTTTGAAGTTTGTATTTTCTCAATTTTTTGGTATGTGGCTATATCAGTTTCACTTGGAATCATTAATTGATTTGGTTAAACACAAGATGTGGTTCAAAGTAGAGGCAATGGTGGGATAAGAGGAAGTGACCCCAGTGTGCAGGCTGGGACACCACCCCCCTCCCCAGTGGCCTTTTGCTAGCACGCCTTTTATAAACCAAAGGGCAGTTCCTGGTGGAATGGTGTGATGTCATCAGTGACTTATGTAAGGGCTCCGGAATCCTTGAAGCCATTTGATCCTGAACACTTGGCTACAGCCAGTGCTCTTTTCACACTGTTGTGAGGCTGTGCTCTAGGTAAGCATGAGGGCCTAGATCTTGAGAGAGCCACGAGGTGTTCACTAGGGGTGGGTGTCCCCCATTCCCAAACTAGCCTGAGTCTTGGATCCTGAACTATGTTCCTCCAAGGAGTCCCAGAGGATGTGGAAGGACATGTGGAAGGGGTCACCCGTGAGTCTCCAGATGTGTGACTGGGGATGCAGTAGGAATAAAAATAGGTCTCAGATTTAGGGAGAAGAGAGAACATGAGGGGATGTGAGCAAAAGAGAGAAGAAAATGAATTTGGGGGAAGGAGGAGAGAGAGTAAGGCTGACTCTCACAGAGAACTCGGCCATCAGTGGCTGCCTGGAGAACCTCGGGAGCCGTGAGGACAGTGGGGAGGAGCAAGAAGAGAGAGCACTCTGCCAGTCAGGAGGAATATGGCCCTCAGATGGGGTAGGAGGCACTGGCCTTCTTGAGGGGGCACGAGGCACTGCCTCAATCAGCTTCAAGGGCCGTTTCAGACAGGCATGGGCCACTCTGGTCATATTTTTGCCAGGCCTGATTGCCCATGATTTTATAATGATTCACAAGGTTATTTAGGTAGAGCCGATGACATTGGCATGTAAGGTCATCCAGCTTAACCCTAATGGAAGTGTGACTGAGGCTCAACAGTCGCTGCCACTGGCCACCCTTCCCTTGAGCGCTGGTCAGACGCGAGTTCTAATCCCGAATCCAAAGAGCTTTAGCCACAGTTAAGGCACAAATCCTAGACAAATTAAGTCATCATCCCTCATCTGTAAACGAGGTAAGTTGTACACCTTACCTTAGAGATCCTTATAGGATTGAATGAGGTAATTCTTCAGATCCATATCTGAAGTGCAACAAGCAATCAATAACTGGTAGCTACTATTATTGTCACTTTAATTATTATTGGGTTTCACAAGAAGCAGGTTAAGCAGAAAGACACGGCCTCGTCAGAATCAGGTTGGTTCCTTTCCGTTTTTTTGTACCCAGAGAAGACAGGATTCCTCTGTGCTCCACCTCAGCCTCCTCAGAGACTGCTCCAAGACAACAAGACCAGCAAAGAAGGGTCAGAGGAAAAGAGCGTGCATGGAAGGGAAGACAGGTTGGTGAGGTCGTTCACCCTTTACCCACGGTCTCTGAATGAAGGAAGGTGCTAGAACAGCATGGCTCTAGCATCACTTCTTCTCGACTCTCAGGAGCGTGGGTCTGCATGGGCAGGGGAAAGGGTGCCCAGGATGAGACAGGGAGGTCACTATCCCAATCACTTTTGGAGCTACTGAAGACCTCAATGACCAGAGAATTCACTTTTGTGTCCATAGAGGTGTCCTCCAGGCAGAAAGATCCTTGGAAAGAGGCACAGGAGAGCAGCTTTTGCCTGGCAAAGAAAGGTAAATATTAACTCAATTCCTACCCTCCAGTATAGACAAGAGCAAAAAGGGTGGTGGTCATTCTTCTCTCATCCCTTCAGATGTCACAAGCAAAATCCTCAAGGTGAGTGGGAAGGGAAGAGCCAAGTGTTTCCCAGGTAGGTCCCTCCCGTGATCAGACAGGGTCCTTCCTCTCTCCCCACAGCTCCTCGGAAGAGGAGCCCTCTGGCCTCCAGTTCCACCTCTTTAGAGGCTGTCCCTCAGCAGAGAACCAGGAGGAGAGGCCAGAAGAGGAAGAGACCCACGGATGTCAAGGAAGGTATGTGCCCTCAGGCATCCCTTGGCCCAGCATGGAGCATCAATTACTGCTGAGTAACCACTTGTCATCTTGTCCCACGAGGCAGGGTCCAGTCTTCAGGGTGAGCTGCAAGAGAAGGACTCAGACTTCCCAGGTGGGTCAGGTCCAAGCTCACATGGAGTCTTTTGTTCCTGCAGCTGCCCAGGAGAGCAGCTCCCCAGCCTCCAATTCCACCCCCTCAGAAGCTGTCTCTGAGCTGAAGTCCTGGAAGAAGAGGGGGGAGAAGAGAAACATATGGACTGTCAATCATGTTGAGGGAATAAAACTCAGGATGAACAAGAGGAGAAGACCCAGTTACCGTCCTGAAGACCAAGAAGCATTCTACCGGCTTCTGGGTATGTGCTCGGAGCTGGTGGCGTGCTCAGGGTCCTTCTAAACTGAGAGAATCATGGCGGGCACAGAGGCTCTGGGACCGTGCTTGAACCTCCCCCTGGGGCTCTAAGCTGTAAGGTGTCCTGCTGGCAGAGAAGCAGAACAACCCTGGTTCTCCTGTGGTACTCACGGGTTTTTCTGAGACAAGTTTTGGAGGGAGGGAGGGAAAAGAGACTCACAGTTGAGTGTTCAATTAACAAGACACTTCAGGACAAAGCAAGGAGTGCGTCCTCTGACCACAGAGATGCATGAATTTATTCCCTGCAGTTAAGATTTTAGAGATTAGTGATGACAGGACAAACTACATCTTGCTGTCTTCATGCTCAAAGTGAGAGGAGACAAAAAACAAACAACATGTACAGAAATAAATTGCTCTTGGCCACTGACAAACGCAGAGAAGGAAATTTTTTAAAAGGCAGTGACACCTGGAGATGGGGACGGAGCAAGGGTAGGAGAGCTTTATGAAACGGGAAACTCAGGGAAGGTGTATCTGAGAAGGTGAGTGAGGACCAGAGGCAGGACTGAGTGTGGCAGGTTTGGGGATGATGCTGAGTTCATACTGCCCAATACAGCATCCTCCAGACACATGTAGCTATTGAAATTTAATTTTAAATGAATTAAACAAACTTAAAATTCACTTCCCCAGTCTCACTAGCCACATTGCAAGTGCTGGGTAGCTCCATGTGCCTAATGGCTACCACATTGGACAGCACGGATATGGAACATTTTCATCATCACAGAAAGTTCTACTGGGCAGTGCTCTTCTGAGGGCCAGGCTGACGGGAGAAGGGTCCGGGAGGGCGAAATGGACCCCCCATCCCCCCTGCTGTGCAAACGTCATTGTCCTGGGCAAGGGTGAAGGAAAGACAGGACCCAACATTCTCAGGTCTTCACTGGAAAATGGCACCCCCAGAGGACAGCTCTAACCCCAAATGAGCCTGCTGTGGGGAGGGGAGGCCAGGCCATTATCTGCGGGAGTGAGGGGATCCCGGAAAGGGAGGGCAGGATGCCCAGTGACCCCAGGGACTATGAACTCTCCACCACCCGCCCAGGGTGCTCAGTTATCAGATGGGGCAAACACAGCATGATGAAGTGACAAGGATGTGGTGTCACAGAGGCCCATCCAAGCTTTTAGCTTAAGGCAAATTTGTAAACTTTGTGAACCAGGTCACATCTCTGCAGTAAATGCACTTACTATCTCCCAAGTGATGAAGATTAAATAATAATAGCAAAATCCCTGCCCCACAGTTGAAACTCACTCTATATGAGTCAACGGAAGGACTAGCAGCTGTTGCCAGTATTAAGCCCACAACCCTCCTGGAGGAAAGGGAGCTGCCTCCACTTCCGTGAGATAGAGGAACTCAGAGAAGGTTCCGGTTTCCCTCCTTCCCTCTGAAATGTCCACAGCGCCACGCTCACTTCTCCCAGACAGCTGCTCCAAGGCCTTCATCACTTCTCCCTTCTTTTGCAGAGGATCCCGTTATCCAGAGCTTCTTGGAAGCTGACATTTTCCTCAAAGTGTCGGACAAGGTACCTGCAGCACCAAAATGACGAGGGGCCCAAGGGGTCTGCAGAGTCACTACCCTATGGGGGGGCAGGTACAGAAATAAGACTTCTGTCTGGGCAGGAGAAGCCCTGGAGAGACCTGCTCTGCATGTCAGAGGAAGAAAAGACTTATTACCAGCGCCCTGCCCTGCCCACTGGGCATCTCCTCCCTGGCCTTCCTGCCAGCTCACCTCCACCTGTCAAGGGACCCTGAGACCCTCAGCAAGTCCCACCCTGAGCAGTTTTCCTGCCATGGCCTTTGGATGGGGGCACGACCCAGAGCCCCTGCAGAACACTCTCCCCTCCATTCACCCCTGGCCACCCCCTCACACCGCCTCTGTGTCACACAGTACCTGCTTTCCATGGTGGTGGAGTACTTCGGCCGCGTGGGGCTGCCTGGACACCTCTACAACAGGATCCACTTCTTCCTGGCCCTGTAAGCACCTCCACGGGGACCTGCCTCCATTCTGCCAAATCCCCCAATCCCACAGCTTCGCCACCCCCGTTGGGACGGCTTGGCCATCCTGAGGGTCCCATGTGGTGGTTCCCATTGGCCACAAAGCAGACAAGGCCTTCAGGGGTCACCTGGTCCTGCAGGAGGGTAAGGCGATGAGTAAGGTCTGGAGATAACGAAGTAGCTGGGAAACACCACTTGCTGCCCAGAGACTGAGTGACTCGAAGTGGCAAGCCACAGGGAAATGGCGGGCAGCCCGGAGCTTGGGCGGAGCTGGGCATGGCACAGGCCTGCGGGCTTGGGGCTGAGGGTGATGCTGCTGCCGCTACCGACCTAGGTCCCCGTGCAGATACATGTCCCGGACTCGCTCTCCTGGATACACTGCCCCGGGCACTCCTAGTTCCTCCAGTGTGACCTCTGCAGCCTCTCCGCACTGTCCCGCCTGAGGCTGGGAGTCGTTGAGGCCAGGACGAGCTTGTCTTCTTTTCCCGCGGCAGCTACATTGCCTCCGACATGGAGGAGGACAACCCCATGTCCAAGCGGAGCATCTTCCAGTTCCTGCTGGGCAGGGAGCACTGGCCAGACCTCTACAAGGAGTTCCTGAAGCTGAAGGTGGAGTTCTTCTACGCCATGGGGTTCCGAGCCTGGGTCACCCCGGAGCTGTGCGAGGAGGTCTGTCAGGGATGACGGCCAGGGGGCACCCCCTGAGGTGGTGGGGCTGGGCCCTTCCTCCAGGGGCTTACCCCGCGGCGTTTCCCTTTCAGATCCAGGCCCAGAACCCACATCACTGGGTCTGGAGTCGGGTGCGCCAGTGCGCCCCCTAGGTTCCCAGGGAATGGAGCGCAGCTGCAGGTGGTCCAGGTGCGTGAGGGCGCTTTGAGGGGTGGGGTGCGGGGAGCTCTGCAGGGTCAGCCCCACCCTCTGTGCCCCTGCAGTCACCTCCTGGGCTGCTGGGCAGGAGGAGGGAGAGCTGCTGCACCCATCAATGCATGTTAGCATAGCAAGGGCTCTGAGAACTCCCCAGGTAAAGAAACTAGTTACCTGTGTTTATATCAAAATCCTCCAAGTGACTTTGACTGTGGAATCATGTACTGTGCGACGCAAGGTCCCAATCTGCACATTCTTTCTTTTTTTAGGAAAACTTTTGGAAATGCTGATGTAAGTAATGCAAACCTCTGCAGAGTTTCGATCTGAGTTAAAAATGTTAAACGAAAATACATGAAAAACACTGAGGTCATCCTTTCTGGAAAAGGGGCTGTTACCTTGGTGGTTCTTAGGAGAAAAGAGAAAGATAAATGATGCTAACATTTCATCCAAAGTTTTGTGTGTTTCGCTCCCACATGAAGCAAGCTACCCTAAGTGGGGTCGCTGGAAGGTTGCTGGAAAAAAGGAAACAAGTACACGTACAGAACTGGGAGGACGCAGCACAGAACGCCATCCCCTGACTAGCATCACTCTCTTTAGAATGCGCTTTCTGTGGTTTAAATTTAGTTTTTGTATTGGATTTACTTGAAGTGGGGGGAGACCTTCAGTGAAATGCATAAGGAATGCTTTGTCTGGGCAGACAGTTGGACTAGAATCATCCTGCGAACAGAGCCACCCCCGCTCGCTGCAGGGTGTAAGGCAGTCATTTCTGACCCTAGGAAAAAAGAAACAGGGAGACAGGAAAGCGGGTCATGTGTGCTCTGAGATAAACCGACTTTGTATACAGTTTAATGCTTCCGCAGGCTTTTCATTTAAGGACTAAGAACGACTGTGCGCATCAGGAATCTCAAAATTCCAAAGAAAAACAGCATTTTTACTACAATAAAAAAAGAAAAGGTCGGGGGGTGGTGGCCCAGTGGCGTAGTGGTTAACTTTATGTGCTCCACTTCGGTGGCCTGGGGTTTGCAGGTTTGGATCCCGGGGCCGCACCTACACACTGCTTATCAAGCCATGCTATGGCAGGCATCTGGTATAGACAATAGAGGAAGATGGGCTAGTCTTCCTCAGCAAAAAGAGGGGGATTGGTGGCGGATGTTAGCTCAGGGCTAATCTACCTCAAAAAAAAAAAAAAAAAACGGGGGCCAGCCTGGTTAAGTTCCTAGGCTCTGCTTCAGCCAGCTCAGATCCTGGGCACAGACTCAGCACCCCTCATCAACCCATGCTGTGGTGGCATCCCACATAAAATAGAGGAAGATTGGCACAGATGTTAGCTCAGTGACAATCTTCCTCAAGCAGAAAGAGGCAATGGATGTTAGCTCAGGGCCAATCTTCCTCACTAAAAAAGAAAAGAAAAATAGCAGTTACTGGGGCCTATCTTGGGTCTGGTCACTAAGAGCAATGAGGATGACAGCTGATTTTCCCTGAATTCCCGCTACCCCTCAACACAGAAGCTGCTGCCTCGTTCCAGGCTCCAGGCAGCCTCAGAGGGACGGCATCAGCAGCGGGCCCCCAAGGTTCCTCAACCCCCTGCAGGACAGAGGGTGCAGGGAGAGCCGGGACCACAGCAGCCTGAACCCGAGATGCCAAAACCAGCTGAACCCAACCTTCCAGGGGTGTCAGCCAACAAAGGCCCTGACCCCTGGACATGCTGGAAGGGTCTAGCAGTAATGTGGAGGGGGCACTCAAGGGAACCAAAGCAGAAGCCTCTATGGACACTGAGGACGGGCAGAGGCAGAAGGGAAGGAGAGTCCAGGAAGAGGGCCACGGAGCAAGAACCTGAAGGATGGAAAAGACTGGAAGATGGCGAGGAAAAGAGGAGACAGAAGGGCAGAAACACATGAGGAGAGAGCAGGAGTCGAGCCCCTTCGAGAAAATCAGCATCCCGGGGAAGGTTGTATTCAGAGCCCTGCCTGACAATCTGCTGGAAAGAGAGCAGCTTTACCCAGGGAGGAGACAGTGGGACCTTTCAGCCAAAGGACTAGCAGAAGGCGTGAGTGTATTGGTGTGTTGATCTAAGGCTGGATAAGTGGGGGGCAGGGGTGGGATCGCAGGCCATCCTACGCTCTGGCAACATAGAAATAACCCAACCTTCAAAATAAGAGGAGAAGGGAGAGAAAAAGGGAGGGCCCCCTGAAGCATGAATTCTGCTGGGGGAGAGGTGGGAAGGTCCCGGGGGGCCACCATAGCTGGAAACAAGACAGCGGAAGCAGAGGTAAGGGAGAGAGGGACTCAAGGAGTCCTGTGAAGATCTTAGTGTTAAATGTATTCACAAAAACATGAGCCACCCTAAATACCAAGAGTAATGAATACAACGAGTTTTTTAAAAGCAAATAAAGGCACAGAGTAAATACAAAAAATACAGTAGGGGCTGGGCCATTGGTATAGTGGTTAAGTTCACATGCTCCACTTCAGCAGCCTCGGGATCATGGTTTAGGATCCCAGGTACAGACCTACATACCGCTCATCAAGCCATGCTGTGGTGGCATCCCACATACAAAATAGAGGAAGCTTGCCACAGATGTTAGCTCAGGGCCAATCTTCCTCACCAAAAAAAAAGAAAGAATGAAATACCGTAAATACAGTATAAAAATGAGACAACTGAGATCCATCATATTATTTGTCTTGATAAATTTGAACTCACTACTAAAAGGAAAAGATTTTCAGATTGGCTTGCAAAGCAAAACCCAGCTTTGTGTGGTTTGTAAGAAATTATCCTTAAATCATTGAGAGGAGCTAAAAATAAGCAGAGGAAGCACACCAAGCAGACACCCTCAGATGAGAGTAGGAATTGTGGTCTTGCCACCAAGGGGGAAGAAAACGGAGGCTCAGAATCCTTCAGAGAGACTGGGAAGGACAGTTGGGGTGGGGGCTGGGGTGGGGACCGGGATCAGTGCCCAGTGTTAAAGGAGATCCCAGGGGCCCAGGCTGGTCCACTGAAGCCTGATTTGCTCAGTAATGTTTAGGTTTTACAGCTGTAGATACATATATATCTATTTTTGACAGGAAACTCTATTATTGGGCATCTGCAACATGGTATTATTAGGCAATAACTACAATTGCTAGACAGAAAGTGTCTAGCTCTTCACTTCTTTTCTCCTGCGGAAATGACTTATTTTGCCACAAAATTTCTGATAACTACAAGGTTCCCAGGAACCTCACAGTCAAGTGTTGGACAGAACAGCAAGTCTCGTAAAAAGCTGACTCCTTTCTGGAAGCAATACAACTGCTGATCAACCCTCTCTCTGTCCCCTGAGGGTTTAGCATTTCCTTCTTGAGTCCTCTGCCAACAATCCCAGTCCTTATGAACTGTGACACTTGGCCCATGCTGCCCCAGAAGGCCCAGGTGGAAACAGTTGGGCTAAGTGGTTGTTTCTCGCCCCAGAGTAGCCACAGAGAGACAAACCCAGAACCAACAGGACCGGGCAACCAGGCACACAGTGTTCCCATTTACACATCTGAGACTCAGTCCCACGAAGTTTGACACAAAATGGGGCCAACCCCAAATCGTCCCAGTTACTCAGCCAAAAGACCATGCCTTCTTCCTTTAGTCAATGAGCCCCTCAGCATGTTAGGGAGAAACCCGAGGCACTCAGGGAGTCGCTGCCACTGGAGCTCTGAGGCTGGTGCCATCCAGATGAGTTGGTGCAGGGATTACGAGATTGCAAAGAAATCTTGGCGTTGCCAAGAGCAACTGAGGGTTTGACAATGGAAAAGGAAAGTGAACAGCGCTGAGAGCTCAGGGGAGATAACCAAGGAGCTGGAAATTCCACGAGCAAAGCCTAGGGAAGGCCGAGCAGTGGCGGAGGGAGGGGGGGTTGTTTTTGTGGGACTCAGGGATGGGACTGTGCTTGTATGTGGGTCATTGCATCCCACGTAGCATCACAGGGACCCGAGAAGAAAGGGTGTTGATAAAGGGAAGCAGATTGAGTGGTTTTTGGAGCAGAGGATGGAGAAGCCCCTGCAAACCTCCAGAAACTCAGGGGTGGGGGCACCTGTCTCAGCTGGTATCAGCTTCCTGCATTCAAGCGTGCACCATCTGCCTCCATGTCTGCCTGTAACCAGGCAGGAGAGGAACAACTTCGCCCCGTCTTCCATCTCCAGGCCTCACACGGGCATCTCCCACTGGCACCTCCCACTGGCACACTCTTATCTGGCCCCACATGGGAAATAAAGTTCGAGGCACAGAAGAGAGGAGGTGGTGAAGATGCTGGAAGTTGACACCCAGCCCACGCACGGGGCGCAGTGAGATGACCCACAGGTGAGCTTAGTGAGCAGAGAGGGAGTTTGGAGCAAGGCGACACAAGACAGCATCCACACCCTCCTCTGGGGATCTGCAGAAATTTCATCTAGTGAGGGTTGGAGCTCATCTCATCTAGATCTTACGGGGCAGGGAGACTGCAGCTAAAGATGCTAATTACAATGGATTTGCTAATAATTCTTCCTTCAACTCAGAGTTACCCACATTTACTCACACTTCCAATCGATGAAACTATCTTTTTAATCTCTGAAACGGTATGATAAGCAAATTTAAAATATTCATGATAAGTGAAAGATACCCACACAAAAGAACACAAGACAAATGAAAGAAACACAAGTGGCACTATCGTGTATCCACTGTTCCTGTGGAAAGTTCCCCCAGTGACGTGGCTATCCAGATCACCATCTAGCAATTCTGGGTCCTGAAGGCACACAGTCCACAGCTTCACAAGGCACAGTACCTGCATATAAGACTAGAGATGGCTCCATTAGCGACAGAGACAAGGCAATAGATTTCACACCTAAATATTGGACTAAAGGCAGTGGACAGTAAGAACATGCAGTTAGTTATAGATTTTCATTGATTTTATTGAACTTAGTATAAAATTAATTTTTTCTAAATTTCCTATTTCATGTTATAATGTACCACAAAATAGGAAGAAATATTTTCAGCTAAAAGAGAAAAAAAATTTGAATTAAGATGGTTGTTAAATGATCAAGCAACACACAGACTAATTGAACTAATCTAACTCCAAGAAATTACACAAAGACCTCTGTTTTTCCAAAGATGCACAGAGAAAGGAAGAGTCAATCTGTCTGCTTTTCAAAGGTGTCCACAAACTCTGCTCGTGCAATGTCCATTTAATCTGCCTCCTCCTGAGCATCTTCTGGACTAGGAAGAAAGGCAGTAATGGACAGCTTCAGGGTAGAAACAGTGTGATCTGGGAGCCCATCCTTAGATAGGGTTGTCATGGGGAGTGGTGCGGCCTTGGACCAGCCCCTCCCTACCTGAGCCTCAGGGGTCTCAGCTGTAGAAAGAGGAGCAGGACCAGATGCCAGCTAAGTGATCTTCTGGTGCCTTTTATGCAGCTCCCTGATGGATGGGTTCTCCTCCCCTGAAGCCTGAATGCCCTGCCCTCTGAGCAGCCCCTATTCCCCACCCCACCCTCACTTTCATTCAAGGACACAAGATGGAGCAAAGCAAGATGGTCAAAAGGCAAGTTCATCCTTATCCATAGGGAAGAATTAAAGATAAGGCTTTAGGGGCTTTTCTTTTAATTTACCAAAGACTTTTCAGCAGCTTGTGACCGTAATGAGAAGCAACCAGTGTATTTGTGAGTGGGGGGAACCTGGCCAGCCCTTGGAAGCAGAAGTCAGTCACATGGGAAACTTTGTAAATCAGCATGGGCATCTGCAAGGCGCTGTTAAGTGCTGACAGAGGCCTCCAGCCCCGGTAACACCTCTAGTTGTACCAGAGTAGCTGCTTCTCTGACCTCACCTGTTGCTTCCACTACTGGTTGAAAACTGCAGACACTGGGGGTACAGAGGTGACAGGATCCTGTCCCCTCGCCCATAGCTAAGTTGGGGAGATCTTCACATGGTGACGTGTTTTCCACAAAATTTGGTCAGTATGAGGACGGGGAAACCCAGAAGAGGGGCCCCCACATTGCATGGAGGAGGCAAAAAGTCTTCCTGGTTTGGATCCCAAATTGGTACATGGTCTTCCACTCTCACCCATCTCACAACATCCTCTCAGCTTTGGCTCACTCCTGTCCCTCAGATTGGGCTTTGGCATGGGCTTTCCTCAAAATAGACACAAATTCTCTCCTCTGGCAATTCCTGCCTCAGCTCCTACATGCTCTGGCTTTTACTTCCAAATCTTGGCTCCCACACTCTGCCCTGCCTGCCCAACAGGCCCACTGGCCTCCCACCTAATAGGTTTGCACACTGATCATACAATCTGAGAGATGAGAGACTCCATTCTCCTTGCTTCCTCTGGGCTGTCGGGAGGTCCTCTAAGCAGGGACATGCCCCTCATCATAAGCTATGAAGTCAGCTGGTTGCTAGACAAAGGGAGACAATGTGGACTTACTCAAGTAAGATTAGGCAGCACAAAGGGGAAGTTCTGTAGGGCTTAACCTGATGGTCTCCTCCTGCTAAGGCCCAGCATCTATACCTCAGAGTTCATGCCTTCACTCCTTTGTAAGACACTCAAGGGAGGAGCACAGAGGTCAGGGTCCATTGGGGAATGTATGTGTGTGTGTGATTGTACTGTTTAACGATGCCCATCCGTGGAAGCAATGATATGCATTTCTATCTGTGTTAAGTAGAAAAGAAGGATGTAGGGAATTAGTAAGTTAGGAACCACACGGTGACAGACGCTACTAGTACTCAGCAGCATCTGGTTCTCCTTTTCGTGGACTCATGGAAGAGGATTTATGTGACGTGGAGCAATTTGAGGACTTCCTGCCAATAGGCTGTAACCGGAAGTGATGTGTGCCACTTCTGGGCCAAACATGTAAGAGCCCCATATTTCTCCAGCTCTTCTCCTGCCATGGCTCTGAGGAGGCTGAAATGTTCTGGATGGTGAGAGCCACACTCTTTTTGAGAACATACAAATAGCTGGAATTGATTTCTTTGATGATCCTAGAATGTTTGCTCAAGAGCAGACTGCCCAGAATATGCTCTCTGCTCCCTGCCACTAATCCGTAGGCCCCAAATATAAAGACAATGCAGTTTCCAGACTGTCTACAATCTTTTATTCTGCTCTCTCTTAAAAAGCCTGATTTTTGCTTTCATTGACAACATTCTAATGACTGTTTTCCCTCATATACGAAAGCTCTTCTGTGTGTAAATAACTGTCTCGCAAAGTATTCTTCAACCAGAAAAAAGAATAGAAATCATAAACTGAAAGTTGCAAAGGGTTCCTGGACCCAATTCCAATGTGTGTGTGGAGGTTTCTGCACACCAAGCAGTTCTCGGACCCCAGCAGGGTGTCTGAGAATGCAACTCAATTCTGACACCATCTACCCAGAGACAGATCAGATTCCACAGGTAAAGCGCTCCGTCCCAAAGACCGCCCGCCACTTCAGACCGCCCGTCTCGGCCCAGGTTGTTACCTGAACTTCTGACTGACTGGCTGTAAATCAGAGGTTCCCACAACCTCCTCCTCAGGTTTGATTAATCTGCTAGAAAGGCTCCCAGAACTCAGGAAAACTCGTTTACTCACTAGATTACTGATTTATTATAAAGAGATTAAAGGATACAAATCAACAGCCAGATGAAGAGAGACATAGGGTCAGGTCCCAAGCAAAGGAGTTTGTCCTTGTGGAGCCTGGGGCCCTGCACAGTGGCTCGTGGAAGCGTTCTGGTGCCCCGGTGTAGAAGCTCACGAAAAAGAGCCCACTCAACTGTCCTTCTGGGTTTTTACGGAGGCTTCACTACACAGTCATGATTGACTAGGTCACTGGCCATCAGCAACTGACTCAACCTCAAGGCCCCCTCTCCAGAAATCAGGGGTAGAACGGAAAATTCCACTCCTCTGACCACGTGGCTGGTTATCCTGACAACCAGCCCCTGCCCTGGGGTGGGGTCCAAAAGTCACCTTCATTAACATAAAGAAAACATCTATTTCACCTCTATGGCCCTGAAGTGTTTTTAGGAACTGAGGACAAGATGCCAAGTATTCTAACAAAAGATGCTCCCGTCGCTTTTACCACTCAGAAAATTCCCAGGGTTTTGGGAGCTGTCAGCCAGAAATTGTGGATGAAGGCCAAATATATCTGAGAAATATATTTTGGTCATCTGAATGACCAAATAAATATATACATTTCTTATAAATCACAATATCACAAAAGTGAAGATAGTGACAGTCACCCAGATATTGAGTTCTTTAAATCTTGATTCAAATGGAATTTCCATAATCTACCATTTTTTTCCTTTTATTTTTAATTAGAAGGAAAACTACTTAAGTCTGAAGGGAAGCACATCTTGCCCTCCCAGTGTTACTAAGCCTGGTTTGTTTTTGCCCATACCCAGAAAGCCAACCATCAAGACCAGGACACTGGAGCAGAGAAAGGGGTTTTAATCACATGGCAGCCAAGTGAGGAAGGAGGAGTCATCTCAAATCCGCCTGCTTGAAAATGGGGGCGCTCAGGGATATTTATGGGGTGGGAAGCAAGGTGGTCTGAAACGTGGAGAAAGATGATTGGAGGTGAGCTAGCTGATGATCTGCGCAAGCATAGTCAGACTTCACGCCTCTTCATAGGACGTATGTTCACAAAATGGCAGTGACCTCACAATATGATGCTGGAGTTTTAGCTCTTTGATGTCAGAAATGTCACTTGTCGAGCATCTGCACAGGCCCAGTTGATGGGTTGGTGGTCTTAACCAGCCTGAACTGGACAAGCAGTCCTAATCCCTGAAAAACAGCTCAAACATCCATTACCATAGTGACCCAGGTGCCAGAGAGATGTTCTCTATAGGAACCTAGTGGGAGTCAGATCTTGCCAGTCAGCCACATCGTGCTTGTGCTTCACATGCAGGAGCCAGTCCTTGGGGCAGGCATGCACATGAACACTGAGAGTCCAGAGAGAACCACTCTGCCTCTAGATGCATGCCTTATAAATGCAAGCCCCTCTGCAGAGGCAAATGCCACACGGGTTCTTGCCAAAATCTCAATGAGACATTTGTATTTGGTTTAATTTTTATTTTTAAAGCTAAACACCACAATTCAGGACGTGGAAATGTGCAATCATTAGGGGGATCTTCTACAGTTTATGGTCCCACTGGGCATTCAGAAAGCACAGGGCATATGTGTCAGAATCTGAACAGCACGGAGCTTTCCTCCTGTACTGAAAACTTAAAGCTAGAGACACCTTTATATATGAATCTTTCATCATCGTCTAGTCTAGGAACCCCTGATACAGAGGTGCATTACCTAAATCTTGGGTGGAAGCTGACTTTTATTTTAAAATACAGTTTCTGATGCCCTCTCTGTAGTGAAAATTTCATATTTTCTGTTCAGTGCAGGCTTCACATTGGGCAATTCTTCATTAGGGTATACATCTCCTCCTTTTTAAGGTTATCACTCTGTGAGAATGCCTGGCATTGTTGCAGGAAGTAAAAACTTAGACAGGATAACTGTGACATCTTTTTCATTAGTGCTGTCAAGTCGATTCCAACTCCTAGCGCCCTGGGGACTGCAGAGCTGAGCCCTGCCCCGTCTTTCTGCACGATCCCCTCACCTTCCCACACTCTATCAGACAATGCTCTGCTGCTATTCACAGGGTTTTCATGGCCAATTTTTTCAGAAGTGGGTGGCCAGGTCCTTCTTCCTAGTCCGTCTTAGTCTGGAAGCTCCAGTGAAACCCGTCCAGCATGGGGGACCCTGCTGGCATTTAACACCAGTAGCACAGCTTTCAGCATCGCAGCAACACACAGCCACCAGAGAATGACAACTGCCAGGTGGTGTGGTTCCCTGACTGGGGGACGAACCTGGGCCGTGGAGGGCAGAGCACCAAACCTTAACCACTAGACCACCAGGGCTGGCTTGTGACATATTCGGAAGTGCTAAGAGCCCTTTTGTTGCTGCAGAAAGTAAAACTTTATAACAGAGCTTCTTTAAAAACTTTGTGCTTCTGAGCATAAAGTCACTTCACCTGAATTGCCAGAGATTAAAGACTAAAAAACGAATGTTCACCCCAGACCCCACTGATGTATTCTCTGAAGCTCCAAACTAAAGCAATCATCAAGAGATTTGAAAACAAACCAAAAAACTTTATTTACAAAAGTAAATTTTAACTCATTTTTATATATCATATAATGTTAATGCTGACAACAACAGAGTCTCTGGAATAGTTAAAACATTTGGATTTTAAAATACACTGAGGTTTGTGCAGCTCATTTCCCCCTAGTTATATTATAAAACTTACAAATGTTTCTTTCACTTTGCTGTTTGGTCACGTTTCAGGGTAGGTTACCAGCAGGCATGATCACATAACCATCGGCTGTGGGTTTCCAAGAAGCAAAGGAGCCAATCTCAGCAAAGCTCGCACTGGCATTCTCAGCTGTTTAAATCTGAAGAGGAGTTCAGCAAAGCTTGTGCTCCCTAAAGAAATGGAACAAGGGAAAAGGTCACACCTCTAAATAAATTCAGCCAGATAGCATTTTTCAAGGAAGCTTCAGATACACAATCACATTTAAAGGTGGCATTCTTCCCTTTGAAAACAATTACCCAAACAATATTTAAATTCTGAATTTCCCTAATGCATTGTAAAATATGATTTGGTATAAAATTTTAATTTATCCATTCTGTACTTCAGAAAGTGACCTATAACTGTATGTGAAACTATCAATATTGTTTAATTATATATATTACTTAAATATAATAAATGTGCCTGTCTATCTTCAATTACCAAACTCCAGGCACTCAATACTTTACCTAAAAAAAAGAACACAGGCCCAAAATGAGTAGCAGAGAAGTTAGTCTAATGCCTCTTCGTCCTCTGAGCAGCGATGGTTCTTGACCTTGGTCCTACAGACATCCTGAAGTAATTCATGTGGATTGCAGCCTGGCCATCCAGAGTTTTGAAAGCTGCTCTGGTGATTCTGATGTGCAGCTAAGGTCAAGAACCACCGCTCTAAAGGGAAGTGGGAAGCGCACTACCTCAAACTTCTACTGAGCATCATCTCCCACCACACGCACTATCCACAGCTCCCTTTCCCCCAGCAGTCAACATACGTACATATCTGATCCCTATGACTCTCTAAGCCACAGCAAGCATCCTACTAGACATGCAGCCAGCAGAAGGGTACAGGTGGGGTCACGGGATCCCATGGAGATGGGCAGAGAAGAGTCTCATGCTATGATCAAGGGCTTTCTGATAAAAGCACAAATAACAAAAAAAGAGCCCCTGATGCACAGAATATAAGGAAGACAACGACTTCTCCTAAGTACTTCCTATGATTGGGCTCCGCCAGTCAGCATAAATTAAAAGTGTTTAATAAGCCTCAACAGAAATTAGGACAAATTTCCTATCCAATTGTTACTCCATAGAGCTCCCCAGACCTTGCTAAAATGCAAGCAGAGAGAACCAATACATACAGGGAGATATGAAAACAGCTCCGACACTCTGATACACTCTGGAATCTCACAGACCATTTACATCTAGGGTGATGACTGGTACGGTGGGGTTTAAATGTATCATCTTGCTATTTGTTCTCTGTCTGCTTCATCTGCTCTGTTGCCCCTTTTCCTCTTTTTCTGTTTCTGTCTCTTTAGGATTGAGTACTTTTATGATTCCATTGTAGCTCATTTGCTGCTTATTAGTTCTAACACTTTTTCTTATTTTAATGGCTGCTTTATGACACAGTATACATCTTTAACTTATCACAGATTAATTACTTTCCAGTGAGAATATACCGCTGCACGTATAGTGTAAGAGTCTTACAACAATACTTTCGTTTCTCCCCTCCTAGCCTTTGAGCTACTGTTGTCAGTCATTTTACTTTCCATATTTTATAAATTCTATAGTCATTATTTTTATACAGTCAATTGTCTTTAAAGATTAGAAAGAAAAAAACACCCTTGCATATTTACACATGCAGTTAGCATTTCCAATGCTCTTCATTTCTTTGTGTATCCATATTTCCACCTGATATTCTTTTCCTTCTGCCTGAAGGACTTACTATAGAACATTTCCAAGGTCTGCTGGTGATGAATTCTTTCAGCTTTTGTGTGTCCGAAAAAGGCTTTATTTCACGATAGTTTTGAAAGGTATTTTTGCTGAGAATAAAATTCTAACTAGATAGTGTTCGCTTCTTCGAGTCTTTTGCATGTTACTGCACTAACTGATCACCTGCATTGTTTCCTACAAGAAATATGCTATCACTCTTATTTTTGTTTCTCTCCGTGTAACATGTCTTTTTCCTCGGGTGGCTTTTAAGACATTTTATCATCAGTTTGGGGCAATTTACTTATGATGAGCCTTAAGGTAATTTTCTTCATGTTTCTTGGGCTTGGGATTCACTGAACTTCTTTAATCTGTGGATTTACAGTTTTCATCAAATTGGAGAATTTTCTAGCCATTATTTCTCCAAACATTTTTTCTGTCCCCTTCATGTCTCTCTTCTTCAGGGGCTCCAATCACAGTAAACTGGGTGCTTTCAGTCCCACAGCTAACTTCATTTTCAATGCTCTATTCCTTTTTTGTTTTAATTCTTTTTTTCTTTTTAAATATGATAGTTTCTACTGCTATGTCTTCAAGTTTATTAATTTTTTAATTTTTTTTTTTTAAGGATTGGCACCTGGGCTAACAACCGTTGCCAATCTTTTTTTTTTTTTTCTGCTTTACCTCCCCAAACGCCCCCTGTACACAGTTGTATATCTTAGTTGCAAGTCCTTCTAGTTGTGGGATGTGGGACGCCACCTCAACGTGGCCTGTCGAGCGGTGCCATGTCCGCGCCCAGGATCCAATCCCTGGGCCGCCGCAGCGGAGCGCATGAACTTAACCACTCGGCCACGGAGCCGGCCCCTAATTTTTATTATACAATGTCTAATCTGCCATTAACCCATAGGGTGTATTTTTCATTTCAGACATTGTAGTTTTCATCTCAAAAAGTTCAATTAAGAGTCTTTTTATATCTTCTATGTCTCTCAATGTTCTGAAATATCAAACAACATTATAACAATTGTTTTAATGTCCTTGTCTGCTAATTCTAACATCTAATCTAGGTCAGCTGTACTTGATTTTTCCACCTCATTACAGGTCATATTTTCCTGTTTCTTTGTATGCCAGATATTGTGGATTTTATTTTGTTGGGTGCTGGATATTTTGTACTTCTATCTTCTTGAGCTTTGTTCTGGAATATAATTACTTGAAAAACACTTGTGCTTTTAAGATTTGTTAGATGGCACCAGAACTCTCTTTAGGGCTAAATATTTCCCATTACTGAGACAAAACCCTTCTGAGTACTCTGCCTAACGCTCCTTAAATTATGAAGCTGTGGGAACTGGCACTGTATGAACAATCGGTAATGTGCCCTCTACTGCATTTAGATAGTTCTTCCCTCAGCCTCAGATAATATCTTCACAGGCATGTGCTAACCACTAAGTACTCTTCTGACATGCGAGGGGGACTCTGGCATCCTCTCTGTGTGTAGCTCTCTCCTCTGTGGCACCCCATCTTGTAAACTCCAGCTCCCTTGTTCTCCCTGTATTCTCAGCTCTGTCGCCTCAACTCAAGGAGTCTTCCAGGCTCTGCCTGGGTTCCCTCTCCCCACCCCACAGTCTGGAAACCTTCTCAAGGCTGTAAGCCAGGGCAACACAGGATTTATCTCATTTGTTTCTCATCTCTCAGGGATCACTGTTCTTCATTGCCTGATACAAAAGCCCGGGCAATCACAGGATTTATCTCATTTGTTTCTCATCTCTCAAGGATCATTGTTCTTCATTGCCTGATATACAATGTCTCATAAAACACTGTTTCATACGCATTGTCCAGTTTTTTTTGTTTCAGGCAAGAGAGCAAATCAGATCCCTGTTACTCCATCCTGGCCAGAAAAGGAAGTCTATGCTTTAAATTGATAAATAGAAATGGGAAGCAATAGGATATACTGGAGTATATGAGGAAGCCATTTGGTATAAACCTAATTTGGCCTGACTTTGTTTTTCCAAGAGGGCCTGAGATGGCCGTTGAGCATGCATTGTATACCTGCTTTAAACATTTCCTATGGCAAAAACAAATAGCCTTAAGATAAAGGTGCAACTTCCCCCCACATTGGCATTTCCTTAAGGATAAGCATCTTTTCTTAGGCCAGGAACTGACTGTGCTCACCTTTGACCACCCAGCTCACCTGTGACCACCCAGCCCGAGACAACAGACCTGCCACCCTGCTGTGTCCACCGAGACAGCAGACCTACCTGCTGTGTCCATCAATCGCTGTGCCGACAGAGCAGTCTCGTGACTATTGTAAAAGGGACGTTTCAATCATATGTGAAACATCCTCTTTGGGGGTATATAACCACTCTGTACACCCTACTTCTTTGGTGCCCTTTCTTCCTTTGGGAAGAAAGACCCTGGGCCATGGTCCTCACATTTTAGCTCAGAATAAACTCACTCACCCAAATTTTCATTTATAGATTGGTTATGGATTATTTTCGTCGAGAAATTTTTTTCCTATTTTTTATGGTTTGATTATTATGTGACCAAGTGTGATTTCTTTGAATTTATACTGCTTAGGATTACTGTAGGTTGATGTCCATCATCCATTTTTCAAAATTCTTTGCCTCTGTCTCTTCAAATATTGCTTCTATCTCATCTTCTCTCTCCCCTTATTCTGGGATCTCAACTACACACTTTGAGTCTTTCACTGTGTTCCATATGTCTCTCATACTCTTTTCTGTATTTTCCATCCATTTTTCTCTCCGTACTTCAATGTTTACTTTCTCTGCAGCTGTCTTCCAGTTCACTTATCTGCTGTGTCTGTTTTTTAATCCAAACACTGAACTCTTAATTTCAATTATATTTTTCAGTCTAGAATTTTCATGTAACTCTTTCTAACTGATGCAAGATTTCTAGTGAAATTCTCTATCCTTTCCTCTATTTTCTTAGAAATATCAGTCATAGTTATCTTAAGTCCAAGTCTGATAACTCCAATATTTGGATCACATAAAAGTCTGTTTCTAATATCCCTTTTCTTGTTACACTTTGTAAATTTTTATTCAACACCAAATACTGTATATTAAAAGTTGTAGAGTTCTGGATATATTTTCTTCTTTCTAAGAAAGTTAAGTTTTCTTCTATCAGGCTGGTAGAATGCAAGCAGATCTCCTCAATTCTGCTTTAGGCTAATATCAGGTCTCTTCTGCTTCCATTTTACCTTTACTCATAGAGCTCGGTCCTGCAACCGTTTCATCTGAATGGCTGGATGCTGACCACAGCCACTTTGCACCTTGGCGGCCTTGAACTCCACCCTTTGTTTCCTTTGCACAATGCTACTGCTAAAACCCTTGCTCACATTTTTAGCCTTCTGGCTTCTGCTAGATTTCTTCAAGTCTCATCCTGTGCATGTGTACGTTAAGATCTGGTAAATGCCTCAAGGGAAGAATGCACCCAGGTTTGTGAGTTGTTATTCCTGTTGCTCCCTCCCATCTGGGATTTGGCTCCTCAAGTTCTCAGCAGCCTCTTGGGCAATCATGAACCCAGCCTCTGGCTCCTCTGTCCAGCAGCACTGTTGCTTTTTGCTGGGACTCTACTTCTTGTGCTGGGAACTGGCAAATGCCTCTATGGGAAAGCCAGAGTAAATATGGAGTTTCCTCACTGTGCTTCTCTTCTCTCAGGGATTGCTGCCCCTCAAACAAGTCCTGCCAGCATGGCTGCTACCAATTCCTTTAACCAGCTGTTTTATGTCATTTGTCTAGCTTTTATATTTGTTTTTGTGGGAGAGTCAGTCCAATATAAGCAATTCCATCATGGCCATAACTAGAAGAATCTAGACAGTACACTTTTATCTGAGGTTTTCAAAATAGCAACAAGCTAGTAATGTCATTAAACTTTAAGTTTAAACAATTAAATGGAGCAATCATTACCCTTCTCAAAAATATTTTTTCACTCTCAATTAGGGGCAGCAATTTGAAAGTGATAAAAATAACTAATGGTGCTTAGAATTAATTATATTTTATCCAACTTATTGGACAAACTTTGTATCTGATTCCATATTCTGAAAAACACAGTCAGGTGCTAATATTTTAAACTCTGTTATGAAAACATTCAAACACATACAAAATTAGGTACCTGTTCATTTTAAAGCTTTATAATATAAGAAATTAAGATTATGTATTAAAAAAAACCCCAAACTGAAAGCCCAGAAAATAGTTTTACTAGAAGTCAATTAACAGAAAGAATAAGATGAACATTCAGTTTATTAGTATACACTGGTATGTGGGGCTCTGTGAAGAAGAATCCATCTTTTTCTGAACAGAAATAAAAGTTTATACATGTTTAAGTTCAGACAGTTTTTTCTAAAAACAAGTTCTCAACAATAACACTCAAACATGAATGAAAACAAACACCTAACTAGAGGAAATAACTCACTAGAAATTCCTCCTACCAAGAAACTAAACACATAAAGTGAGTCAGTAATACAAGTACTGACAAAAGGATTCAGAAATGCAGTTACCTTCTAGTCCTATAGACGGCAGGTGCCGGGGCGCTGGCACGGAGTAGTAGACGAGGAAACAGGCCAGCATGCTTAGCTGAGATTCCTCAGAGGGCTGCCCACTGAGGTAGGCGTGCACACATGCATCACCCCCCGCTGTGAAAGAAACACACAGGAACAGAACCAATTATTACAGAAGTAAGAGACATAAGGAATGCCTTCTTTTTAGTCTTCCACCAAGAACTCATTGAGCACTGAGCACATGCCAGACAGGTACAATGCTGGGCAGTAAGGCATCTGTGGTAAACCAGACAGAGTGCCTATCACTGAGCAGTTTAGAGTGTTGTGGGGAACAGAGATATTATACAAATAATGACGCAAACAAAAATGTAATTACAAATTGTGATGAGTGCTATAAAGGCTGGGTGGTCACTGCTGTTATCTCCCAAAATATCCACTTTGCCACCCTTCCTTCCAGTATGCAACATTTGAGGGGGCAATTTCAGCTCCAGCACTGGATCCTGACTAGTCTTGGCCAGAGGTTCTCAAACTTTCGCATGCATCAGAATCACCTGGAGAGCTGGTTAAAACACAAACGAGTGGGACCCATCCCCAGTTTCTGATTCAGTAGGTCTTGGTAAGGGCCAGAAAAATTGCATTTCCAGCAAGTCCCCAGGTGCTGCTGCTGCTCCAGGGAGAACGCGGAGAACCTGGTCCAGGGTAATGAAGCCAATCTCATTCCCCTGACACAGTGACTGGTTCAGGACAGACAGACCTAAGCCACTCAGCAAGACATCCTCTGCCACAGGGATCAACTGAGGAATGTGCAGGAGTTCCAATTCAAGCCAGAGACAAAAAGAAATGCTTAATAACATGTTTGCTAGAGGCTTCTGGGAAAGAAATTTCCCTCATTCTTATGGCAAAGCTTCTAGAAGCAACTCTTCTTCCTCTGTGCAAAACGCTGAGCTTGAGACAAGAAACTGTTACGGCCATTTTATTACCACGAGAAAAAAGGACTCTGAGAATAAAGCCACAGCACAGAGTATAACTGACAAAACTTCAGAGAAATGGAGCTGAAGCCACTGGAATAAGATGACTCTCAAGCTCACCTTACATGTGGACTTCCAAATAATATAAGCTTTTGCATGTCCTTATTGTTTAAGCCAGGCTGCGTCAGGCCCTCTGTTATATGCAAGGCGTTTTGATACAAAAAGAAAGGTTGAGAGAGAGAAAAATAAACATAGGAGGAAAGCAACCTGAGGTAGTGTGGTCTCAGAAGGCCTATGAGGAAGGGGCATTTAAAGTGAGGTAGCAAGGAAGAATGAGTTGGGCAGGCAAAGAATGAAAGGAAAAGGCTCTAGGGAGAGGAGGCAGCATATTCAACAGTCCTGTGCTGAGGAAGAGCTCTGTGCTTTTGGGGAAGTGGAAGGGACCAAGGTGGCTAAAGTGGGGTTCATGAGGAGCAAATGGTGTAAAAAGTGGCTATAGAGGAAAACAGGGGCCTTGCCAGCTAAGCAGGGCCTGGTGGCCAAAACGTAAAGATTTTTTTTTACAATTGAACTGGCAGCCTTTGAAAGGTTTTAAGCAGGAGTGTTAGATAAGTTTACTCTTTATAAAAGACCACTCTGTCAGCTGATTGGAGATGGTTAAAAGGGAGACGAGAATAAAAGGCTCTTAAGAAGGCTCTTAGGAGGCCATCTCAGTGGTTCAGACAGGAATAACAGTGGTTTTGTTCTAGGACAGTAGTAAAACGTGGATGGACTCAAGAAATATTTAAGAACTAGGATTGAAAGAATGTGATAACGGATTGGTTACGGCAGAAGAGTAACCAGAGAAGGAAAGGAGGGGAAGGAACATGGATGACTCCCAGAAAGGTCCACGAAGGAATGACAGTGAAATAGCAATGAATACTGGGAAAGAATGGTCAGAGAGGTGGGGAAAAAAAAAAGAATTGGGAAAGTGCGCTGTCACTGTAGTCAAAGGAGGTCTGTTTCAATAAGAATGAAGTAGTTAAAAGCCTCAATATGGTAGAGATGGAGTGAGATGAAAACTATCGAGAGTCCACTGAACATGACCATGAGGGTGTTAGTTCATCAGAAGGTGGAAACATTTGGGGGCTGGAGAGGCAGCCGAAGGAGAGCAATGAAGGAGAGCAATAAAGGAGGCAAAAAGAGACTGAACAGCTTATGAAAGGAAGGAGAGCCCATGGTAGTTCAGTCTCTCTTCAGTGACTTTCTCATGCCTACTGGCTTTTTGTTCCACTGATTTTCTCTATTGTTTTCTCTGCTTTCACTTTCACTGATTTCTGCTTTTATATGCTCCCTTTGGGTTTATTTTGCTTTTCTTTATCTAGTTTCTTGAAGTAAGAACTTAGATTACTGACTTGAGACCCTTCCTCTTTTATACTGTGATAAGCATTCAGTGCTATACAGTTCCCTCTCCACACCATGTCAGCAGGAAGACTTACACTACCAGATTACAAACTTTACTCGAAACCTGCAAGAATTAAGAAAGTGTAGTACTGGCATAAAGATAAATAGATTAATGGTACCGAATAGAGTCCAGAAACAGACTCACACTTAATGAGTCAGCTGATTTTCAACAAAAGCACCAAGGCAATTCAATGAGAAAGAAATGTCTCTTCTACAAATGGTCCTGGAACAACTGAATATCTGTATTTAAAAAAAAAAAAGGGAACTTCAACTCCTACCTCACAACACATAAAAGAGTAATTTGAGATGAATCATAGACCTAAATATAATAGCTAAAACTGTAAAGCATTTAATAGAAAACTTAAAATAAAATCTTCATGACCTGGAGTAGCAAAGATTTCATAGACAGCACTCAGACAGCAATAACTATAAAACGAATTAATAAATTAGACTTCATCGAAATTTAAAACTTCGGTTCATCAAAAAACACCCTTGGAGAGTGATGTCAGCATCATGGTGGAGTGAGCTCTCCCCTTAGTCCCTCCCCGCTAAGATACAATGAAAAGGACATTCACAAACCAACAAAGGACATTCCCACAACACAACAGACGTCAGGAAGATCCACGCAGCCATAGGTCTGAAGGTAGAGGTGCTGGACCCCCTGGGAGGCAACAGAAGGAGGTAAGGGGATCTCCTCTCCCTCCCCAAACAGCGACCTAGGGCGTGGGACCATGTGTGGTGGCCGGCCCACAACTCTGAGAGGACAGGGGAGAAAGCGCAGCCCTCCGTGGGAATGCTTTTGCTCTCAGAGTTGCCTCCCAGCCTGTGGGAATGCTCCACACCGAGGACGCAAAGCAATACTGGAGGGGTCTTCACCAAGCCAAGAAGACCCGGAGGGCAGACAGCAAAAGCAGAGTGGGAACACCTCGGATTGCACAAAGGAAAGTGCCCCTCCCTGCCACCTTGTGCACCAGCTCAGTCAGTTGGCCAGAGCAGGGGACACCTGCCAGAGCACGTGCACACCTATGTGTGTAAAGCAGCAGCAGGCATGGGGCAAATGCAGACGGGCCATGTCAGCACTGCTTCTAAAGGACAGGCACAGCTGCCAGGGATCATGCTGGGCTCAGAATACACAGATCCTGCCCCACCACAGGGCTGCAGCTGGAATCTGCAGCCAGATACTACCACTATGCAACGGCACAAACCCACCCCATCAAATAGCATGAAGGGGTATGTTAACACTCCAGACAAAAAGGAAAATGACAGGTACCCAGAAACCAACCCTCAAGTCACAGAAGTTTACAATCCAAATGACAGAGAATTCAAATAGCTATCATAGAAAAAGTCAACGAGTTACAAGAAAACTCAGAAAGACAGTTCAATAAAATCAGGAGTAAAATTAATGAACACAGGGAATTCTTCACAAAGGAGACTGCAACTATAAAAAAAAATCAGAAATGTTGGAGATGAAAAACACAATGAATGAGATAAAGAAAAATCTGAATTCCTTAAATAACAGAGCTGATGATATGGAGGAAGAAGTTAGTAATTTAGACGACACATATAGAAATGCTTCAGACAGAGGAGAGAGAACTAAGACTAAAAAGAAATGAAGAAATTCTCTGAGAAATATCCAACTCAATTAGGAAATGCAACATAAGGATTATAGGTATTCCAGAGGAACACAGGGAGAAAGGAGCAGTGAGCTTCTTCAAAGAAATAATAGCTGAGAACTTCCCAAATCCAGAAGAAGAGCTGGAATTACATGTAAATGAAGCTAAGAGAACTCCTAATTACATCAATGTAAAAAGACATTCTTTAAGGTATATAGTGGTAAAACTGGCAAAAGTCAATGGCAAACAAAACATATTAAGGGCAGCAAGGCAAAAGAAAATAACTTACAAAGGAACTTCTATCAGACTTTCATCAGATTTCTCAGCAGAAACCTCACAAGCTAGGAGAGAGTGGAATGATATACTTAAAATTCTGAAAGACAAAAACTTGCAGCCAAGAATATGCTATTCAGTGAAAATATTCTTCACATGTGACAGAGAAATAAAAACTTTCCCAGATAAACAAATGCAGAAGGAGTTTATCACCACAAGACCCACCCCACCACCACCACAAGAAACAATCAAGAAGGCCCCTACCAAAAAAAAAAATAAAGAATTTACAAAGCCTTGAGCAAGGAGATAAATAGACAAAATCAGAACATTGCAACTCTCTATCAGAACAGGTTAGCAAACACTTAAGTATAACATTAAAGAACACATCAAGAATAAATATAATCACTTTATTTTAACCACAAACTCACAACACAAAATGGAATAAGTTGTGACAACAATAACTTAGACAGGGAAGAGGAGGGGGTTGAATCTGCTTAGACTAAGGAAATAAGAGGCCATCAGAAAATGGACTACCTCATCTACAAGATCTTGTATACAAAGCTCATGGTAACCACTAAACAAAAAAAGAGAAAACCATCATAGAGAACCACCAAACTGAATTGGCAGTTGGAAATACATGGGAATAAATAAGGGAAATACAGAATAACCAGAAAACAAGTGGTAAAATGGCAGTATTATGCCCTCATGTATCAGTAATCATGCTAAATAGACTGCATTCTCCAATCAAAAGATACAGAGTGGCTGGATGGATTAAAAAACAAGACCCAACAGTATGCTGCCTCCAGGAAACACATCTCAGCTTTAAAGACAAACACAGGCTCAGAGTGAAGGGATGGAAAACAATACTCCAAGCTAATGGTAAACAAAAGAAAGCAGGTGTTGCCACACTTATATCAGACAAAGCAGATTTCAAGATAAAAGAGGCAATGAGAGACAAAGAGGGGCAGTAAATAATGATAAAAGGGACACTCCACCAAGAGGACATAACACTTATGGATATAAGCGCACCTAACACAGGAACACTAAAGTACATAAAGAAACTATTAACAGACCTAAAAGGACAAATTAATAGCAACAGAATAACAGTAGGAGACTCCAACGCCCCACTTACATCAATGGATAGATCATCCAGACAGAAAGTCAACAAGGAACTAGTAAATTTAAATGAAACACTAGACCAGATGGACTTAGATATACATAGAACACTCTAACCAAAATCAGCAGAATACAGATTCTTCTCAAGTGCACATGGAACATTCTCAAAGATAGACCATATGTTAGGAAACAAGGCCTCAATAAATTTAAAAAGACTGAAATCATATCAAGCATCTTTTCCAACCATAATGCTATGAAACTGCAAATCAACTACAAGAAAAAAGATGGGAAAGTGACAAATTTGTGGAGACTAAACAGCATGCTACTGAACAACCAATGGATCATTGAAGAAATTAAAGGAGAAATCAAAAACTATCTAGAGATAAATGAAAATGAAAAAACACCATATCAACTCACATGGGATGCAGCAAAAGCAGTCCTAAGAGGAAAATTCATAGCAATACAGGCCCACTTTGACAAACAAGAACAATCTCAAATAAGCAATCTTAAACTACACCTAACAGAACTAGAAAAAGAAGATCAAAGCCCAAAGTCAGCAGGAGGAGGAAATAATAAAAATTAGAGCATAAATAAAAGAAACAGAAACCAAAAAAACAGTAGAAAGGAGCAATGAAACCAACAGCTGATTCTTTGAGAAGATAAACAAAATTGACAAACCTTTAACCAGACTCACAAAGAAAAAAAGAGAGAAGGCTCAAATACATAAAATTAGAAATGAGAGAGGAGAATTTACAAAGGATACCACAGAAATACAAAGGATTATAAGAGAATACTATGAAAAACTATGTGCTAACAAATTGTACAATCTAGAAGAAATGGATAAATTCTTAGACTCATAAAACCTCCCAAAACTGAATCAAGAAGAAATAGAGAATCTGAATAGATCAATCACAAGTAAAGAGATTGGAACAGTAATCAAAAACCTCCCCCAAAATAAAAGTCAAGGACCAGATGGCATCTCTGGAGAATTCTACCAAACATTCAAAGAAGATTTAATACCTATACTTCTCAAACTATTCCAAAAAACTGAAGACAGAACACTTCTTAACACATTATATGAGGCCAACATCACCCTGATCCCAAAGCCAGACAAGAACAACACAAAGAAGGAAAATTACAAGCCAATATCTGATGAACACAGATGCAAAAATCCTCAACAAAATGTCGGCAAACCAAATATAGCGATACATTAAAAAGATCATACACCATGATCAAGTGAGATTTAGAGGAGGGACGTAGGGATGGTTTAACATCTACAAATCAATCAATGTGATACACCATATTAACAAAATGAGGAATAAAAACTACATGATCATCTCAATATCTGCAGAGAAAGCATTTGACAAGATCCAACATCCATCTACGATAAAAACTCTTAACAAAATGGGGATAGAAGGAAAGTACCTCAATATAATAAAGGCTATATATGACAAACCCACAGCCAACATCATACTCAATGGGGAAAATCTGAGCACCATCCCTCTGAGAACATGAACAAGACAAGGATGCTCACTCTCACCACTCTTATTCAACATAGTACTGGAGGTTCTGGCCAGAGCAGTAAGGCAAGAAAAAGAAATAAAAGGTATCCAAATTGGCAATGAAGAGGTGAAACTCTCTAGGGGCTGGCCTGGTGGCGTAGTGGTTAAGTTCACGGGCTCAGCTTCAGCAGCCTGGGGTTCACGAGTTTGGATCCCGGGAGCAGATCTACACACTGCTCATCAAGCTGTGTTGTGGCAGCATCCCACATACAAAACAGAGGAAGACTGGCACAGATGTTAGCTCAGGGACAATGTTCCTCAAGCAAAAAGAAGGTTGGCAACAGGTGTTAGTTCTAGGCCAGTCTTCCTTATCAGAAGAAAGAACAAAAAAAGAAGTGAAACGCTTGCTGTTTGCAGACAACGTGATTTCATGATTTTATATATGGAAAACACTAAAGAATCCAGTGGAAAACGACCAGAAATAATCAACAACTACAGCAAAGTGAGAGGGTACAAAATCAACTTACAAAAACAAGTGGCATTTCTATACTCTAATAACAAACTAAGAGAAAGAGCACTCAAGAATACAATCCCATTTACCATCGCAACAAAAAGAATAAAATATCTAGGAATAAACTTAACCAAGGAGGTCAAAGACCTATAGAATGAAAACCATAAGATGTTATTGAAAGAAATCAATGATGACATAAAGAAATGCAATGATATTCCACGCACATGGATTGGAAGAATAAACATAGTTAAAATGTCCAAACTACCCAAAGAGATCTACAGATTCAATCAATCCCAATCAGAATCCCAATGACATTCTTCACGGAAATAGAACAAAGAATCCTAAAATTCATATCGGGCAAGAAAAGACCCCAAATAGCTATAGCAATCCTGAGAAAAAAGAACACACCTGGAGGCATCACAACGCCTGACTTCAGAATATACTACAAAGCAATGGTAATCAGAACAGCATGGTACTGGTACAAAAACAGGCACACAGACCAATGAAACAGAATTGAAGGCCCAGAAATAAAACCACACATTTATGGACAGCTAATCTTCAACAAAGGAGCTAAGAACATACAATGGAGAAAGAAAAGTCTCAATAAATGGTGTTGCTAAAACTGGACAGCCACATGCAAAAGAATGAAAGTAGACCATTACCTTTCGCCATATACAAAAACTAACTCAAAATGGATTAAAGACTTAAAGGTAAGACATGAAACCATAAAGCTCTTAGAAGAAAATATAGGTAGTACACTCTTTGACATCAGTCTTAGAAGGATCTTTTTGAATCCCTTGTCTACTTGGGCAAGGGAAACAAAAGAAAACATAAATGGGACTACATCAGACAAAAGAGTTTCTGCAAGGCAAAGGAAACCAGGAACAAAATGAAAAGGCAACCCACCAACTGGGAGAAAATATTTGCAAATCATATATCCAACAAGGGGTTAATCTCCAAAACATATAAAGTACTCATACAACTCAAGAACAAAAAAACAAACCTGATCAAAAAATGGACAGAGAATATGAACAGACATTTTTCCAAAAAGAATGTACAGATGGGCAACAGGCACGTAAAAAAAATGTTCAACCTCACTAATCATTAGGGAAATGCAAATCAAAACTACAACGAGATATTACTTTACATCTGTTAGAATGGCTATGATCACCAAGACAAAAAATAACAAATGTTGGAGAGGATGTGGAGAAAAGGGAACCCTCATACACTGCTGGTGGGAATGCAAACTGGTGCAGCCACTATGGAAAAGAAAATGGAGATTTCTCCAAAAAGTTCAAAATAGAAATACCATGTGACCCAGCTATCCCACTACTGGATATTTATCCAAAGAACATGAAATCAATTCAAAGAGACCTACGCACCCTTATGTTCACTACAGCATTATTCACAATAGCCAAGATGTGGAAGCAACCCAAGTGCCCAACAACTGATGATTGGATAAAGAAGATGTGGTATATTTATACAATGGACTACTACTCAGCCATAAATAATGACAAAATCATCCCATTTGCAACAACATGGATGGACTTTGAGGGTATTATGTTAAGTAAAATAAGCCAGACAGAGAAAGACAAACACCATATGATTTCACTCATATGTAGAAGATAAACACATGGACAAAGAGAACAGATTATTGGTTACCAAAGGGGATAGGGGGTTTAGGGGTGAGCATAAGGGTAAAGGGGCACATATATATGGTGACTGACAAATAATAATGCACAACTGAAATTTCACAATTTTATAAATAATGACCTCAATAAAATAAAAACACCATTAAAAAATGAAAAGGTAAGGCATAAAGTAGGGGAAAATATTTGCAGAATATTTTTCACAAAGAACTTGTAGCCAGAATATGTAAAAACTCTTACAACTTAATAATCAAAACACAATCAATTAAAAGAATTTGAAAAGGTTTAAACAGACACTTCACAAAGGGTATATCAATAAGAAATAAGCGCATGAAAAGGTAGTTAACATCATTAGTCACCAGGGAAATGCAAATTAAAACTACAAGATACCACTACATATTCACTAAACTGTCTAAAATTAAAACAATCAACAATGCCAACAATCGCACTGCATCCCACTGCTGGTGGGAATGTAAAATGGCACAATTTGGAAAATAATGGGAGTGTGGCAATGGGTGATGGTAAAGATGATACAAGAATGGCAGGATGTTGACAACTATTGAAGCTGGGTTTACTATACAATTCTGTTTACTTTGTATTGCTTTAAATTTTCCATAACAAAATATTAAAAAGTTAGTAAAGCCCTTTTAAGTTCTTAAAATTAAAACCCATTTTCTTTGCTCAAGATTAAAATCTAATTAAGGAGATACACACATAAAAGATCTACACAAAATGATAAATCCAGTGCATTTTCAGATTTAATGACTATAGTCTGGGTTATTACTGTCTGACTCTCCAAGTTCACATGTGCGTTTGTGATTTTGCTGAGACACAGACATGAACGACATTTTCCACTGCTGATGCCCAGGCTCTACATCTTCACTCCATCCCAAAGCCAACAGCTAGTACTTTTGAGAGAGGAGACCATACATGTAAGAGTTTTAAAAAGTCATGGTTCTTCACTAGAAAATAAATACACATTTTGGCAATCACAGCGGCAAGTCAAATTGGATGCAGGTGTTAAACATAAATATTGGGAGTTTGAAATTGCTGTTTTCCATGTATACCCCTCACAATCTGGTTTACAATTTAATTTTTTCAGAAATTTATTTTGTAATATTACAGGTAGATAGTTTTTAACTTAATTATATTCAAACTCTTAGGTTCTATTGATTAGTAATAGCTTTAAAGAATCAAGAATTGTTACCACTAACATTACTAGGTCTAATTATTCTACCCAAAGCAGGTTGCTGTCAGGTTTGTATTGGAAGCATTTGAATGAACTAAAAAGAATAAAAAGACAAAGGAGTTGACTATTAAAAACCAATTTTGGCCACACATCACATTATCAGACAGCTTTCCATAATCAAAGGGCCCCAGCACTTGTCTCAGGTAGGCAGAATTACTTCGACACTGTCGGCAGTAACTTCACAATTCTCTTGCAATCACAGTCAGTACTTCCACTGACAGAAAGCCAGTTACATGATGTCCCAGTTTCTCCTTGACTCAAAGAACTGGTAGATAAACATTTGCCCAATAAGCACATCAAGTTTTTAGTGTACACAGGGTACAGATACAAAAAAAGGAAGAAAACAGCTGCTGGTGTCAGGTAGGTGACAGGGCACACCCCTAAGAAAGAGAAGACAGAGGCACTGGAAAGAAAACATGACCTGATGCTAGAGAAGATAAAACAAGTGCTTAAACATCAAGTAGTATTTAAAATGCTATATACATTCCCGCCGTGGTTTATAAAGCAGAGTTAAATGTATTTTTTAAAGAAGTTGAAGTAGATAATCAGAGTCTAATTCACCTAATTGGAAACATTAAATCTATAGCCATTCTGGCTTATACTCAGATTTATATTGTTACCAATGGGAAAAAAATGTTAAAACAGAAAAGCCTGAGTCCCAGTGTATCTTAAAAGCATGAGGGGCACAAAGCTATTATTACCTTGCAGCCACTGGTCCAGGGTATTATCAATAGTGCACTTTACAACAGGGAGGAATTCAGAGTTCATGAAGAGCCCTCGCTTAGGGTGGTTCTGCAGCCGCTCCTGATGGCTTCTGGAGCTGAAAAACTCTAACACCAACTTTATCTGCCAAAGTTCAGACGTCTCGGACATTTCTCTTCTTCCTAGTCTTCTTATAGCCTTGAAGAGGAAAGCGGAACAACAATCCATCTCATGACAGAGTCCAGTTGCTCTGTCTCCTCCTCAGCGTCATACACTAGAGTATTTTTTAAACATGGCTCATGAGATCAATAGAGGGCAGAGGGGATTCCATTCTGTTTTGATGCAGTCTGTCCACAGAGGAGCCCTTCATTGGGTGTAGACACATGGCCCACTCTCTTCAATACGGTCCCCACATGAACAGCTTTCAGGTGAAAGCAGCAAAGGCAAACGGGCTCACTCTTGGCTCAATGGCTCCAAAGCATAAAGACCAAATAGCTTTATAGCCAGTCACCTCTGGGAAATCGAGGTGGGGTACCTGGCTGGGACATGGCGGACATCAGGCCACGCATCCCAGGGATCAGGAAGCAAAAACAGTACTATTGATAACACTGCTCTTGGGACCCACCTGCAAAGTCACCATGGCTGTGACGAGAGGGGATGTTCTAGTATAGACATCGCCCGTGACTGCAAAGGGGTGAATGTTCAGAGTGTAAAAAGAGGACACAATCTCAGCCAGCAATTGAAAAGCACAACTCATTACTTAGCTGCCATATAGAGAGGCAGTATGAGAAGCAGTGCCAATGTGGACACCACATATTCATATTTTCTAATCAAAAAAGGTGAATACCAGACAATAATGGCATTTTGGGCCTCCTGGACTGGAACTTGCCTTTTATTTAACAACGTTACTTAACACAGTGTAATTTTCAGGTTTTGGGGAATTATCCCCTGCCTGTGTGTATTTTCCCACTCAGCTTTTCAGTTGAGATTATTTTGCCATTAGATTCTTTCGTTTGGCTCTACACACTGGAATCCCAAATGCTTATGTGAACTCAATGTATCACATTCACTTGAAGAGCTGTTTAAAACTACAGATCAGATCTCATCCCAGAAATTCTGATTCAGTAGATGTGGAATGAGACTTGAGGATCTGTATTTTTAAGATTCCCCAGATAGGGGGCCAGCCTGATGGCACAGCAGTTAAGTTCGCACGTTCTGCTTCTCGGTGGCCCAGGATTCGCCAGTTCGGATCCTGGGTGCAGACATGGCAAGCCATGCTGTGATAGGCATCCCACATATAAAGCAGAGGAAGATGGGCACGGATGTTAGCTCAGGGCCAGGCTTCCTCAGCAGAAAAGAGGAGGACTGGCAGTAGTTAGCTCAGGGCTAATCTTCCTCAAGAAAAACAAAACAAAACAAAAAAAAGATTCCCCAGATAAATTTTAGCCAAGTTAAAAACTACTAGCTTAACCTAACTACAAATTTGGGGCTGAAAAGATATACTAATAAAAGGTATATGTATTACTAATAACCTAAAGTGAATAAATTGGTCTGATTCTTTAGGAAAGCTATCAAGCATTATTTTCTGCATTACCCCTTTTAGTCGCTTTTAAAACAGCATTAACACAAACAAATTTGGAAATGAACTCCAGCGCCCTACATTGCAACATACTGATATGGGAGCTCCTGCAAGCTTGATTATGCAGGTCTAATTGCACATTACTGCCATCACTAGGGCACTGCTTGTTCACTGCTCACTTGCATCGTCTTTTCTATGAAGAGGCTTTGTCAGCAGGGAGGCAAGAGACCACACAAGGACTCTAGGGGAGAAGGGTGGGGAATGTCCTCTTCCTCTCCCAGTCAGGAGAATAGGAAGAAGGGGAGAATGGGAACCCTTAGAGTAAGAGAGCCCACCAAGGGACACTCCTGTCATCATAAATGCCAAGTTTTTTGATATATATAGAGAGAGAGCTTTCAACTTTAATAGGGTTTCATTTTTTGAACTTCTAAACACAGATGAGAAACTAATATGATGGACACACAGGGTACCTTACCTCACTGTTCAGTATGTTATTTGAAATGCAGGATAAATCTCATCAGAATTGGAATAGGTTTTTTGAAACATACCTGATCCATTGCTATGTACGCAGGCAACATCTCCGGGGTCTCCTGAGTAACACATTCATAGAGTACTGAAGAAAAGAGATCCAGAATTTCCTGTTTCTGTGGAAAATCAGAAGCTGTTTGTAGCACATCGATGTATACTCCAAAATCAATTCAAGAAATAATTATATAGCAACTACTATGGCCCATTCTTAAGCTCCACAGTGATTTATATAAAAGGGCAAAACAGTTAACTCCTTATAAAATCATAGCATACACAACACTAAACATCAATAAAATACAACCAAAATTAAGTCCTAAGGGGCAGGTAAGGATATAAGTGCTGTGGAGGAGAGGAATGGATCAAGCTGGGGTAAAATGAGGAGACAGAACATCACAGGGATATGCTGTGGCTGGGCTGGCAAGAGCAGGATCCAGAAAGGGAACCAGAATCCACAAAGATGCAATAGAAACACTGAGCTCAACAAGGATGGGGAGGCAGCACAGCCAAGTCCAGCTGGGGTTAAGGGCAGGCACTGGCTTTCATCAGAGACATGGGGCCTTGAGTGCATGCCCAGCATTTACTAGCTGTGTGATCTTGGGCATGCGACATCTCTGAGTGGCAGTTTCCTCACCTGTAAATGCAGAATGATAAAGTACCTACTCTCAGGGTGAGAATTAAATGAGAAAATTACATAAAGTACTGAGCAGTGTCTGATATATAGTAAAGATTCAATAAAAGGAGGAGGAAATTATTTTACTTTATCCTCAAAACAACAATGTAAGGTAGGTTCTATTATAATCTAGCTTTTAGAAATGAGGAAACTACATTTTGAAGAGGTAGAAAATTTCCCCAAGGCCAAATACTTATAGGCAACAGGCCATCAATCCCAGACCGTCTAATTCCTGCAGCCAATCTTTGCCATCTGCAACGGTGGATTAAATCAACACTCTGCTAAACAACCTTCGAATCCTGAAGAGAACAGTTTTATGACCAACAGAAAGAAGGGTTATAAAATACAGAGGAAATAAAATTAATACAATGATGTAAAAATAAGAGAGGGTAGTAAACATTGAAAACATAAATCAGCACAAGAATGGACATAAGAAAGTGTCACCTATCAAAACTGGTGTCTTAGAAATTTTAAGTTGTTTCTGCTATCAAGGGAGAAAGTTACTGAATTTAATAGTTTTAGACTATGGAAAATTTATATTTGCCAAGCAAAAACCATCCAGTGTGCCTGAGGCATATTATCAAATCTCAAAGACAGACATGGATATTATAGATTTTTTGGTGGTGTCCACAGATAGAAATGATAACAATTTTAGTCTTGAGCAAACCATACAACATATACCTGACCCATGTTCACAGTTGGTTTACAGAAATATTCAGCAAATGACAGAAGTGCTGGATCAGAAGTGAATGCTGAAATCGTTTCAGGCTAAAAATAAACAAATAACAACAAATATAAGTGGGATGATAAAGATTATTTTCTTTATTGCTCAAATTGTAATGTATGCAGTTGTAAGATATCTATCTCACTTTTTTCACACAAGATTCCCACAAAACCCAAGGTTGTACAAACTTGCCAGAGCTTCATCAATCATTCTGCTAAGAAGTTGCAAGAAGCTTTTTGCATAAGCTAACATGAGCTACTGATTTATCAAAAGGCTGATAATAAATAGGTCTTACACAACTCACTCAAAAAAGGCTTTCCCCGTCTTTCATTGACTAACTGAAAAGCAAACTAGAAACTAGAATTGTTACTGAAAAGGTAAGGAAAAAAGACTATCACTCAAATAAGCCACTCACAAAAAGACAAATACTGTATGATCCCACTTCTATGAGGTACTTAGAGAGTCAAAAACATAAAGAAAGTAGAATGGGGGTTGCCAGGGGCTGGGAAGAAGGAGGAATGGGGCATTACTGCGTAATGGGTATGAAGTTTCAGTTTTGCAAGATGAAAAGAGTTCTGGAGAAGGATGGCCGTGATGGTTGCACAACAATATGAATGTACTTCATACTACTGAACTGGACACTTAAAACGGTTTAAGATAGTAAATTTTGTGTGTATTTTACCACAATAAAAAAAATTGGAAGAAAAAGAGTATCACTCAAGGTTAAGACCGAAAACGGAATATGAAGGTATTACCATTTTCCATTGAGGTTTGTATTTCACTTTTGAACTCCCAGCAGGCAGGAAATTGAGATGCCTTAATTTTTATATGCTTTCCCCATTCAAATTCAAGTTTAAACTTATCCACTGTCTTTACAAATTGGATTAAGGTCTTTAAGATGGGCTCTAATTTATATAAGAAGCAACAGTGCTAAGTTAAGTCAAACTCTGTCTAAAAATCCTTCAAAAGTATTTCACAGACAACCTATTGAACACTGCCAAATAAAATTCTCTGACATCAACTATATCTATTTAAACCCTGGGAACAATTATAAAGGTTCAGTGACCTAAAATGAAATGTAAGTTGAATCAAAATAAACTGCTGTCTCCTCAACTTGGAAAAACAAAGAATGCCAACTCAGTCCTCTGGACGCCACTTGCCTAGTCCATCTGCCACACTTTTGCTCTAGGTAACTATCCTTAGGGGTCTTGACTACTTTAGACTGCTTCTCAGTATATCTTCAGTAGGAAAACATTTGCTCACAGAATTCCTGAAAACTAGGGTTAAATTCAGAAATTTTAATGGTAGATTATGGAACACATTTCTAGTGTTTTATTTGAGTTCTAGAATATACAGCAAAATATGTACTGACCTCCATGGGAATGAGATTGTTTCATATACTCTCTAACTTATTTATTCCAAATACTATTATATTAGCAGTCAAGTACTCTGAGAATAAAGCAGACTAATAAGGCTAAATCTGTCATCATTTCATCCTAAGATTTAAACAACAAATGGAGATTCAAAAATGAACTAATAAGTGCTACCTTGCAAAAATCTTTTTATATTTTTGCCACGAATTAAGTAAATCTTAACAGATTTGAGAATTAGTAAGTAAAATTATTAAACTATTTTGATGGTGTTAAGCTATACTGTGACTATCCCTGCCACTAAATGTATCTGCATCCTTAGAGTCTGGCAGATGGTCCATATTTTATTATGGTCACCACATAAAACAGCAGATGAAGGTCATTCAGTCTTTATGATCTGCAGCAATGAGAGAGAACAGATCCAACTAAACGGCTCCATAAACGTTATCACAGAGGTATGTGTTGCGGGTGGGTTACTGAGATTTGGAACTATTCCCTCCCGTCCGTCATTTCTACCAATCAATACTACCTTGAAAGCCCGAGCTTCAGAGTTCCTATTAGCAACAGTCTGAGCCAACAAACTTTGCCACCCCATTGGATCTTCCTTGTAGGACAGCTGACCAGCTCTGAGCTTAACATATAAAACTCCATCCTTGGAAAGGATTGACCTGAAAGAAAACAAGAATAAACTTATATGAGGTATTACTGGCAGCTCTTGGCTGGAAATGTAGTGTTTCCCAATATCATGTTCACACGAAATGAAGTCTTTACCATTTTCCACTAAGGTATATGATTATTTATTGTATCTAAAATTAAATCAGTCCCTACAAGAAAGCCAAAATTAAGTTCTGCTTTTCTTTCTTGTCTAGATTCATGGAACTTGTTAAATAAGAAGGTTTTCTGTCTGCTCAAGTGAGAGCTTCAAAGGCAGTATTTTATCTAACACTTCTTCATATTCCCTATATTGCCTAGCACTAAGCGTGGGACACTGGAGGTCCTAAATACCTGCTGACTGGTTTGCAGCAGAAAGAAAATAATGCCGCAAATCCAAAGCCAGAACAATACAGAAAATAGCTATTATACAGATAGTTTAGGAAAAACATAAATTGGGACTAAACTATAAAAACTTTTACAAGCTTGTTAAACTTTCTGGAAATATAAAGACTTAATTTACATACTATCTAAAGTATAAAATTATTAACACTCTCTGTTCACTGAAGTAATTACTTGCATATGACTATTTCTACCCAAAAGCAACCTACCATAATTTTAATTTAATGAGAACAATCTAACAAAAGAATGGTTAAGAGATGCAACAGAAGATGTGATCTGACAAACATCAATAGTTATAACGTTCCCTTTGTGGACATACACTTCAGCCTTATTCTCTTAAACTAAATCTTTCATTATTGCTCCAACAGACAATTCCAATACTGTCTCAACTTAAGTATCTTCAAGTTTCTCAGTGAATAAATACAAATCTCTAGGGTGTGATTTCTAAATTAAAGTTTTCATTTTCTAATACAAACTTGTTTCAAAGATACAGACCACTTTATTCAACATATACTGTACATATTGTCCTGGATAAGATCAAAGGATGACAAGGACCATTCTAGATAATAATCTACAATTTATACCTTCCCCTATACTTCTATTCAATTCACACATACATCTGAGAAATTCAATATACTTACTTCAAGTGTTGTGTTCCCTTGCTTAAATCTATGAGCAGTTCCCAGTATCGTGGGCCTTTAACTTTAATCTGCCAAGATAAATGTAAATAGTCAATCCAATGCTGAAAAAGTGCCAGTCTGGCAAAATGAAACCCATGCTTCTCAGAGGAAGTAAGAATAACTGGACTAGAAAGACATCAAGAGGTCAACAAGTTTCATTTCCAGACAAAAATGTATGTGAATCATCTTCTGAGGCCATCTAACCTATCAGTAAAACTCTCCAAGCGCCGGCCCTGTGGCCAAGTGGTTAGGTTTGCATGCTCCGCTCCAGCGGCCTGGGGTTCGCTGGTTCAGGTCATGGGCACAGACCTGCATACCACTCATCAAGCCATGCTGTGGAGGCACCCCACATAGAAGAACTCTAATGACCTACAACTAGGATATAAAAGTATGTACTGGGGCTTTGGGGAGGAGAAAAAGGATTACCAAGAGATGTTGGCTTAGGGACAAAAAAAAAAAGCTCTCCAAGTAAAGACCTTCTCTATTCCTCACGACAATTCTTTCTGGGGCTGCTTTCCTATCTCCTATAAAACACTGAGAAAACATAGGCTTTTATTTAGCTATCTTTAATGCTATGCTGTTCTAGTTGAATTTATCCCTTGGACAAATCTCCCTAAATCATACCCAACTTACCTGCTTTAGAAGGTGGAGCTCTGGAAGAAGGGTAGGAGCCATCAGTTCTTCTTTGGTTTGTTCATACCACTGAGTGCCCTTTCCAAGTGTAAAAGAAGAGCCACAGTTCACTATGTAATTAGGGGAGGCTACAGACAAGAAACATCTCCACTCTACACTTCTCCTTGCCCACAGTTTGTACACAGACTGTCAAATGGCATAAAATCCTCTGATACTCAAAATGTGGGCCTGCAGCACCTTCTACACTTTGAGCCTTGCACTCCACATGCCATCAGTACTGAACATCTGCACTTGTGAGGCCTCTGGGTTTTTGCACATGTTGTCTTCTCTGCTGGGAATGTGCACTCAGCTGGTAAATCTCAGCCTGAACACTGCATCCACCTCCACAACCTTCCAAACACCCACAGCTGGATGGGAGCACTTCTCTGTTCCCCCGGCATTCTACACATACTTCCAATCACCACACTCGATTCTTACTGCATCTATGCCTGGCCCCCAAACAGATACAAGTTAATTAAGGAATATGACAATGTCGTCTCATTTTTGTATCCCAGAGTTTAGCAATGTTTGATACACAGAAGACACTTAATAAGTTGCTGAGTAAAGGAAGGATGCATGACTTGTAATCTACCTGTGCGTCTACATCAAAGCTCTCTCATCGAACACACAATCTCGGGCTTTAAAGCACTCTGCTAACAAATCTCAGAATAGTTCTAACTCAGTTCATTTGTTACAACACTACTATCAGCCATGTGAAATTAACAGGGTCATTTTCAAACTACAAGCTCTAAGGACGAAAGAGCAGCTGTTGATCTCTAAAACATTATACCAGAGACCATAAATGAGCCTGAATGGCTTGGCAGGATCTACAAGAACTTTTGGAGCTTCAATTTTTATGAGAGTTCAACTTACTACTGTCATCTTTTAAAGCACAACACTTTTGAAATATTTTGACGTACAAAGATGGATGAGTGGTAATAAAATCACAAACAAATGACAGGGGGAAGGTTACCTTATAGGTAACCTCTAAGAGGGCATAGCAGGGCATGTTCGTATCCACATCCACAGGCACCAGAAGCCTTGGTTCCGCAGCCAGCACGTACAGGTGCCGGAGAGCCTGGAGATGGTACCTGTACACAGAAAACACAGAGAGAAGGTAACAAAGAGCTGACAACAGCATGAGCTCTATAATCTGCTGTTGCCTACAAACTGAACCAAGACAGAAGCTAGAGCTGTACCTTCCAATGACAGCAATCCTAAAGGAAGATGATGAGATTCAATTAAGGAGCAATGGAGAAATGCTCTTTTAAAAAATTATAGACACATGATCCTTGACCCAAGAATTCTTTGACTTTTCACAGTTAAGAGGTTTTATAGGGAGGTAAAAACTATCTTAACGTGAAAATATTTAGTAACAAATCCATCATACAAAATCAGTTCTCAAACATCCTTTTCTGCCCAACACAGGCATCTCCTTTCACCTTCTAAGGGATTTACTTCTAGTTATTTCTTTTTTCTTCTCAAGGGTTGGTGGGGAAGAGAGGGGAAGAGGAGTCCCAGTCTTCCTCAGAGCACAGCTCCTCTACATACACACACAGACCCAGAAAAGAATATATCAAAAACTAATGGGTGAGATTATTACAATATTCCTGTTTCTGTATGTGTGTGCTTTTCTGAGTTTTCAAAAAATTTTTTTAAACTTTAAAATTTATATTTTAGAATTTAAACACACAAAAGAAGTTTTTACATTTTAAGATCCCACAAAAGAAGAATAAAATGAAACTTCAAATTTTTTTAGTTATTAGTTAATTTTTTTAGTTTTTAGTTACAGCCTCCCTCCTCCCACCCAAATCTATCCACTCCTATAAATCTATTAGAAACAGAATTAAGGCAGAAAACAAGCAATATTTATCAGTTACATAAAGGTTCTTGGGCTTATCGCCAAATTGCTTTGTTTAAAACAGCTAACCAACTGATACTCTGACCAATACATGACTGTGCTCTCCACTGGACCTAACCATTAACTGATTTTAACAACTCAAAATCTTTCCTAAATTGACAAGCAAGGGACCACATGTCACAGTTGTACTAATTTAACATGAATATTCTTATGCTCCCCCTATCTTCAGACTTTGGACTTAAGATCAGGCTACTTTTGTAAAACAGTTATCTTTTTTTAATTACTGTTATTTTAAACTACATTACACTGTAGTTTAAAATGATGGCTTAGTTACTACAACGCAGGCTCCATCCCTTGATCCTTCTCTGGGCAAATCAGTTGAGCACACTGGTCATCTCGGATGTCACGAGGACATAAGGAGCTATTTTCTTCCCTTCCTCCACGTGCAGCAGAGGTTGGCTGTGCCGGAAACTTCTCGGGAAATTGAAGTGTTGGTGGTTCTCTGTGCTCCAAAATGCAGAGCTTTTGTATTATGAGACTGCTTCTACGTGTTTAAGGTTCTACTGCTCTGTGCCACTTCTAAATTGTCTCTTATTTTTTGCTGCATTTTGCTTTTCTTGTCCCTTCTATGTCATTTATACAAAACTTCTCGACATTCATGTAAAAAGGAATTCACAGAGACACTGCCACCAAACCTGACAAATCCCTCTCTTTGAATTAAACAATCATAGCACAAGACATATTGTCTTCAGCTTTTCTTGGCTCCAATCCTTTGCTTGATAAATTTTTCCCTAAGGATAATCTTGTTCGGCCCACTTCTGGGTTTAGAGCAGTTCTACTGACTGGAGAATGGCAGAAGACTAATCAGTCATCAGGCGCCCAAAGTTCTCTTCTGGTCTAAGACTTTGTGAGAGAAACTTTTTAAAATATTAGCCAAGAAGATAACGACGTTCAAGAACAGAATAAAGCTAATTTGGAAATGAATCCATGGACCTGAACACAATCCAATCACCCCTCAGAGAACCTAAGAAAGATCCGTTGAGGACAGAGTCACTAGACTCACCGGTTGTCAGTGCCGTGGGCCGGGAAGTGCGGGTAAAGGGCGCAGAGGAGAGCAGCAATGGAGGAGTTTGATGTGCTCAAAGAGTACCTGCAGAATAAATGCGGGAGGGCAGACATCATTAACCACACTGCACAAACTTTCGAGGCATTCTTGAGAATCCTGATAAACGCAAGGGTGTCAATGCTGTGAATGTTTCACCGGTCAGTTAGTCCTTAAATTTTAAAACTTGAATTAATAAGCAAAGTCTTAATCTGAAACAGCATAGGAGTGAGGACCATGTGTACAATCCTAAAGATCATAGGTACTGAAAACGTCATGTATAAAGTATGTCACCTCCTCCTCCATTTTGATATATAACTATTTATAGAATTAACAACTTTACTTTTAAAAATACAAGTTTTTTACTGAGTATCTCAAACATTTTTTTCCGTTTCTCTAAAGCAAGAGCACTTCTTGAGAATGATGCACTAAATGAAAAAGGCAAAAGTTATCATTAAAAAGTTATAGTGAATGTATAAACAACTATCCTTCAAAATACATTTTTTCCCGTCAATATAATAAACATTTTATAAAGGCCACATACTCTTAGTAGAGTAAAATCTTTTAAAATTTTCCTTAAATTATTTTTTGTTGTTAGTGCCATGGAGTCCATTCTGATTCCTAGCAACCCTGTGCACAGCAGGGTGGAAACCTGCCTGGTCTTTTTGTGCCATCCTCTCACCTTCTGGTGCTCTATCAGACAATGCTCCACTAATATTCACAAGGTTTTCATGGCCAATTTTTTGAACTGGGCAACCAGGTCCTTCTTCCTAATCTGTCTTAGTCTGGAAGCTCCACTGAAACCTGTCCACCATAGGTGACTCTGCTGATATTTGAAATACTGGTCACATAGCTTTCGGCATCACAGCAACATGCAGCTGCCACAGTAGGACAACCCACAGACGGGTGATGTGGTTCCCTGACTGGGAAATGAACCTGGTCTGCAGCGGTGAGAGTGCAGAATCTTAACCGCTAGATCCCCAGGGTTGGCCTAAATTATTTTACTGTTGCTCAAATTCAGCATGGCAAACAGGTAGATTAGTCTAAAGTTCTAGAGTTTTCCTTACAAATATTTTGAAATAAAGATGGTCTAGGACATCTCATAAAACCACTGTTGTAGCTATTCAATATACATGTATATTTTATTATACACATACACACACGTACCCAAATCTCTTTCCTTGTCTTTCTTTTCAAATAATTAGGGTATCAAGTAAGAACTTAGCATTTATCATATGCACATATATCTAATGAACTAAGAAGAGATTTCAAAATTTAAGGAAATACATCTACTTAGATGTGCATAGAATAGGACATTTTCTCTTTATCATTTCAATAAAACCAAAATCCAAAGATATATACTAGATATTAATGTTAGAAACTATGAGGTAAAACATGAGGGTATTGCTATTCTACGAGAAATGTAATGCTGTCACAGAGTACACATAACCATTTAAAGACCAGAAATGACTAGAAAAGCAGCAGCAAAGTGGGAGAAAACCTCAATATGAAAGAAAAGCAAGCAGGGTCATATAGTGTGGAACAGCAAAAGATCAGATTGAATAAGAGAATAAATGTAGGAGCTTATTTTGAAAGGAAAATAAATTTTCAAAAATCTTAGGAAGAATTTTCACAGTAATATTTCTTTAACCATTCTTTTTTTTGCTAGGAAGACTCGGCCTGAGCTAACATCCACTGCCAATCTTCCTCTTTTTGTATGAGCCGCCACCACAGCTTGGCCACTGACAGATGAGTGGTGTAGGTCTGTGTCTGGGAACAGAACCTGGGCCTCCAAAGCAGAGCACGCTGAACTTAACTAATAGGCCACCGTGGCTGGCTCTCTTTAACCATTCTTAATTCTAAACAGTTAAAGAAAGAACAATTCTATAAAACCTGGTAAAAGGGAATGCATACCTTTCTGATAATCTTTACTTTTTCTACTTCTGGAAAGGAGAGTTCCAGTGTTTAACTTAATCTCAAAGAAGAGGGGAAAATAAACCTACATGACTTATAGAAATTCTATCAGTTCACCAAGGTCACATAGAACTAAATAAATGAAGGGATACACCATATTCACAGATTAAAGACTTAATATTCTAACAGATTTCAATTCCTTCCAAACTGATGTATACACTCAATGCAACTCCAATCAACATTTTATCAGGTTATTTAGCATGGAAAATCACAAGTGAATTCCAGTGCTGATATGAAAATGCAAAGCACCAAGAACAGGAAAAAACTACTGAAGCAATCCCAGTTTGGAGGATTTACTCAACTGGATATCAAGACTAATTATAAAATTACAGTAATTAAAACAGTGTGGTATTGGTGCAAGTATAGAAAAACAGACCAAATAAACCTAATAGCTCAGAGATAAACACATGTATATGAACACTTACTTTATAATAAAGGTGGTACTGCAGAACAGTGGAGAAAAGATAACCTTTCAATAAGAGTGGGGCATCAATTGGGGAAAAAACACAGAAAAATAAGTCCCAGGTAGATTTGAAATCAAAATGTGAATGGAAAAGCTAAAAAAATGTCTAGAAAGAAAAAAGGAAAATATCTTCATGGGGGGGGGGGGGTAAGGAAATATTCATTAGAAGGACAAAAAAGTACAAACCATGAAAGAAAAATGTTAATAATTTTGCCCATCAAAAGACACCATTAAAAGAGTTAAAAGGCAAGTCATAGAGTAGGAGAAGATAACTACAACATACAAAACTGACAAAGGTCTGGGGATCATAATGATAAACCAGTATGGAACAGTCAAATTAACAGGAACAGGAAGTAGAACAGTGGTTGCCAGGAGCTGAGGGAAGGAAGAAATGAGGAGTTGGATATAGAATTTCAGTTTTGCAAGATAACAAAGTTCTGGAGATTGGCTGCACAACTATGTGAACAATACTTAACACTACTGAACTGTACCTTTAAACATGGTTAAGATGATAAATTTTGTTATGTGTATTTTACCACAAATAAACATTTAAGAATAAGTAAACCAATATGAAAACGGGCAGCAAGAGATTTAGACATCACAAAAGAGATTTCCAGTTGGCCATTAAAGACACAAAAAGGTGCTAAATATCATTATTCAGGGAAATGGAAATTAAAACCACAATGAGATACTACTACCAGATGGCTAAAATTAAGATTAACAATAATAAATGCTGACAAAGATGGGGACTAACTGGAACTTTATAAAACAATGATGGCATTATCTACTGAAGCTGAACATCTATATACACCCTATGACCCAAATCCACTCACAGAGCTATATACAACAAAATCAAAGACGTACAAGAATATTCATAACAACCCCAAACTAAAAATAACAAACATACCCATCAACAGCAGAGTAGATCAGTGACTGTAGTATAACCATACAATGGAATTCAATAGCACTGAAACACGAATAAACCACTGCTACATGCAACATGGATAAATCTCACAAACATAATGCTGAGCAAAAGCAGCAAGGTACAAAAGGATACATAGTGGATGACTCCACTTGAATTCCAAAACAGGCAAAACTAGTCTAAGGTGTTCTAAAACTAAATAGTGGCTCTCTTTGGATAGAAGTAAAGTAAAGTAATAGTGATTGGGAGGGACACGGCAGGGCAGGAGACGGCTGTCCTGAGTTATATCTCGATCTACATGGTACCAGATTTTCTTATTGGAGACAGGTCATTGAGCTATGCTCCTATGATTTGTACACTTTTCTGTATGTCTATTTTTTTTTCAATACAAATCATTAAAAGCCAGGAAGTCTTACAAAAGGCTGAGGTAGTCAGGAATAACAGATGCTGGAAACAGAGCAGTAGAGTTGAAAACTAAGAAAATCTCATAGGATTTGGTGACTGATCATGTTTGTGACCTTTACGAGAAAGCAGTTTAGTAGAAGGGTAAAGTCATTAAATAGTGGGGAACAAGAGGTAGTCCCTGAAGAAGCGAGTACAGACTCTTCCGAGAAATGCAGAGGACGATAACTCTAAGTAGGGCATAAATTGATGGTTAACTAGTAATAATGCCCCTAGATTTTCACGCATCTTCAAAATCAAAATAAGTCACTGTTAACAGATTTTGCTCATGAGATCTTTCCATTGAGAGAAAATATACTTACCTTCCTCCTCCCAAAAAGAGAAGTCCAAGGGCCATGTGATGGGCTAAGTGGAAACCATAGTTCATTTCACCACCTGTTTTCATGTGCAAGTAGCGACAAAGCTGCAAAACCTTCAGGTTCCCGGAGCCAGCCATCACCATGGCGAGAGACAGCAGCACCACACTCAGGCAAGTCTCCAGGTTGTAAGGACCTGTCTGGAAATGCGAAAACATGACCTACTGAAACTGCTGTGTTACATTTCTTTATTATCAAAACTAAATTGGCCATTAGACTATAAATGTTTATAACTTTATAAAATCTGCAACTGTTGTGTTACATTTTTTTATTATCAAAACCAAATTGGCCATTAGACTAAGTTTATAACTTTACAAAATCTGTAAAAATAAATATTTTCCCTGATTATGAAATTAAGTTCAATGTAAAAAATTCAGAAAATAAAGTATCAAAAAGGACATAACAATCACTCGGAATACTAACCCCCAAAGAGAACTGCTGTAAACACTTTGGCTTTCTTTTTCTCCAAATCTTTTCCCATATCTGTATTTTTTCTTTCAAATGAAACTGAGATATTTACTATACACATTTTTAACCTTTTTAATCTATTATATTATAACCAATCTTCATTCATAAAAAGTTCTTGTAGAATATGATTTTGATAGCTCCATTCTATAATAATGTGTGTATACACCATAATCAAATTTATTTAACTTTTAGAATTTTTGATTTTTCCAATTTTCTCATATTATAAATAATATTGCATAAATCTGTATGGTTTTTACCAGGAAATAAAATCATGCAGTCTTCCTGTCATGAGGGCAGCACTGCCTCAAAAGCAACTGTATTTTTACTAAGTACTAATTTTTCAAAAGGCAATTACCAATACTCAGTACTGAGAGAGAATGGCACATGGCATGACAATCCATGAAGGATATGGCTTTTCTTATTTATTCTCTCATCATAAGAATCAGACATTGGGCATCCTTCAAAGGTAATCATATTCTCACCTATTAATATCCCAGAACAAAAATACAAAGATGAGTGAAAACTTCAAATCTCCCATTCTAAATTCAAACTACAGAGATAGTTGACAACACACAAGTAATGAAATTATCAGTGCATTTTCTTTGAGTTTAATTGTATTCCCAAGAACCATCATACAAAGACTTACTACGGAAGCGTTAGGTGCAGACAGATACGTCATAAAATCTTTTGCAAATTTATGCTGGAAAAACAAGAGAAAAATTTAAAGTTAAAACAAGTATATTATGGCTTTGTTAAAACAAACAAACAAAAACCAGAGTAAACTAAGACACTTCTTACCAAACAGTTAAATGCTGATAAGTTTTCTGAGCCAGCAAATCGAAAACCCAGAGACAAACAGGCTCCTGCAATGATGTAGACATGTGCCTGCCTGCAAACAGATTATAAGAAATTTAATACTAGCATGATTTTGCTTTAAAATCCATTATTACCATTACCTTAGGGTAAAAATATAAATCTTCCTGTTCTCTAAACTAGTTCCTATTCTTCTGGGAAAGCTCAGCTGTGTCTCTATCAGTCAGCAGACTTCTGAGTAGTCTTCTTCAGCAGAGCACCGTGTGGTCCTGACAGTGCGCCTCTTGATAGTACAGTTCATAAGCAACATAAGAATAAAATTTTTAAAAATCACTGCCAATGTTTCTTAAAAATGGAAAAGATAAAAGAGGCATATCTACAAATTAAATCTCTGACATTGTTTTTTGAGGGCAAGAGCTCTACAATTCTGAGACCTAAACAAAAAACAATAAAAAAATCAGCTTCGTGACCGTCTGATAAACAATGGTTAGAAATACGGGGGATTCAGATTTACTAAAATCAAGGGCAGCCTTGCTCCTACGCAGTAGACTTCATTCCTCCGACAGATGCTAGGATAGCTCACTTGTATTAGACATTTCATGACTTACGACAAAGTCTCCAAATTCAAATCCTCCGAGCAAGGCAATTCGATTTCACTGAGAGAGATACTGTTTTCCCTTATAATCTGTCAAGACAGAAAGCAAGAATACTGGGACATTAGTATTCAAGTTACAAATATTTAATGTTTTGAAAAATAACATACTGCTTATCAAATGGCCATATTTACATAAAATAAGTTTTTATCAAACCCTTTCATTCAAAAGCCTATATTTTAATCACATTTAATGCAAACCAATTTCAAATCTAAGATGGGCCAAATAAGAACAATAACTGAACAGGAGTGAATGAAGATAACGTGGAGGACTTCAGCATATTCTAAATCAGTAACAGAGTAATAACATTTCACACCAGTGAACTGAAATGCAAAGATGACAGCTAGAGGGCAGAGGCAGGGCATGGGTGCAGGGAAGCATCCCACGAGAAAAGAAAGCAATTGGAATTCTAATCAGAAACATATACTTCTTATTCATGGGATGTTTCTAGCATTAAGCCTAACAGCGGTGAGGTTAGTCACTAGATTAATTACCCAAGCTAAACTAAACTATCAATATGTTAACCTGTAACGATCGTTTAGAAACACAACCCTTTCCTTTTAGTATAGGTGGTGAAGAAGAATTTATCAAAAAAACATACAGAGGATATCTAGCTTTAACAACCAAGAATGGATTTGATCTTCTCCACTTAAAAAAAAACAAAAAAGAAAAAGCTATATATTTTCTAAACATATGAATGCAAGTACATAGAAGAAGAATTCTGAAAATTTACTTATAATTGTTTTTAGAAGACTGCTCAGGAGAATAAGCTTTGAGGATGCTTTCTATAATAAACCAATAAATACTCAGAAGGCACTTATGATACAATTTTCTTACGTACTGAATATCGCCAAATCAAAAAACTTGAAATACCTTTTCTCTCTGATAATCTCAGTGAGGTAACCAATTACGTTGACTGTGTAATATAGGCTGATAACTACTTCCATCTTTCTTCCTCTCCAGTCTTTATTTTTAATTTTGAATGTTATTTACTCAGAAATTGAGTGACATTCTGAAAAACTGATATAACTCCAAAGTGAGTAATTCATATATACATGGATTACCTGGTTATAACATTCATATAAATTAAAGTGTTAAGCTGTAACATCATACAGGAGTAAAATATTTCTAATTTGACAGAAGGTATTTATAAGCTGCTTTGTGTCTTCAAAACAGCATGTACCCTGGAGCTTGAAGGCCTAGGTTCGAATCCCAGCAGGGCCACACACTAGCTCTGTGATCAGAGGCAAGTTTCTTGACTGCTCCAGATTTCTACGAGAATTAGAGAACTTAATCTACTCAAAGGTCTTAAAATTAATGCCTGGTACATAGTAAGTCATTTATAAGTGTTAGCTGTTGTTGTTGTTACTATCATTGATCTGTGTACCACCCCTATCATAAGTAACACCACCCTTGATCATAAACCATTTAAGAGATCACTAAGAACTTGGGTGATAAATAACTGTGAGAGGGAAAACCCCTCTTCAATCTGGTCCCCTAAAGTTTAAAAAAAAAAAATCAAAGACACAAGGAGTAATCAAAAGGAGAGATGTAAGCCCTTAAGGGTAAGCTTAGGCACACAGGAAATGAACAAGAAAAGACCACCAAACTCCTCTATGTTGTACAGGGTCCAACGCAAAACTCTTAAGCTCTGAAGTCCTAACAGCTGGTTTCAGTTTTACCCCACCTCTTACCAGCTGGATGATTTTGGACCAGTCTGTCCTCTTTTAATGTAACAATGATGGACTGAACTCTAGCTACTATGTGCCAACTGTTAGGAATGAAAGACAGAAAAGACACCACTGACCTTGAGGAGTTCATTACCTGTATGTCTGTGCATCAATGAGACTATCAAAAATAGCACATCATTCCCACCCACACACTGGGGGAAACATCTGAACAACTTACAGCACAGCACTGCATAGGAGAATGACGTGAGGCTGTACACAGAAAAGGTTTTAATGACAGAAAAAGCACGATGAAGATGCTAGCTGTTGTTATTTTATACATGCCTTTAGTCCAAACAAACAAGCAGTTTACAAAGTGACCTTTTTAATTCCCCTTTTGATGCTAGGTTGCTCCCTACAAGAGGTCCTGCTATGGAGTCAATGAAATGAGTGGGTGAGAACTAGGAGAAAAGTGGAGAGTGATAAACTGTGAACTTGTTATATGTTCTATCTGGGGATCCCTGAAGTAATAAAGACCAAATTTAAAATTATTAAGTCTGAAGTAAAAGAAATGCCAGAAAGATAAATTTATATTAAAAGTCCAAGGACCATATTTCCACAAAAGTTAAAAAGAGAACTTTTTGACATGAATTTTCACTTTCCATTTTGGAATACAGTCACCTGTATACGTGTTTAATCTAACTTTGTAAACTAAAGTTAGTAAACGTAGTAAACTAAAGTTTCCTGAGGGCAGTCTACATGTCAGACACATGTTAAATGTATTTAGCATGGCGTCTTGTATTTGCAAAGGATCAACAAATAATTGCTGAATGAAGGAATGGAAGAAAACGTATAATTTTATCCTACAATATACACTTTAAAGGGCACATTCAAAAAGAACTGACATCTTTGACATCAGAATGTGCTAGGAGTTAAGTTTTGGTGACAAATGGCTGACTCAATTAAAACAACTCTTCCTGATCTGTTTCACATCAGTGATTACCAAACCCGAAAAATTAAACAAATAAAAACAAATTTAGGGGGCTGGCCTGGTGGTGCAGCAGTTAAGTTCACACATTTCGCTTTGGCGGCTCGGAGTTCAATAGTGCAGACCCACGCACCACTTGTCAAGCTATGCTTTGGCAGGCGTCCCACATATAAAGTAGAAGAAGATGGGCAGGGATGTTAGCTCAGGGCCAGTTTTCCACAGCAAAAAAAAAAAAAAGAAAGAAAGAAAGAAAGAAAAAGAAGAGGATTGGCAGCAGATGTTCGCTCAGAGCTAATCTTCCTCAAAAAAACCCCAAAAAAAACAAATCTAGGAATGTTTTTGTTTGTTTGTTTTTAAGAATTGAGAAGTGTTTTTTTGTTTTTTTTTTAAAGATTGGCACCTGAGCTTGTTAACAACTGTTGCCAATCTTTTTTTTTTTCCTACTTTTTTTCTCCCCAAATACCCCCAGTATATAGTTGATATTTTTTAGTTGTGGGTCCTTCTAGTCGTGGCATGTGGGATGCCACCTCAGCATGGCCTGACGAGTGGTGCCATGTCTGTGCCCAGGATCTGAACCAGTAAAACCCTGGGCCGCCAAAGCAGAGCACGCAAACTTAACCACTCAGCCACAGGGTCAGCCCCTAGGAGTTTTACTTCAGGTAACGGATAAATAAACTATCATACTGATCCTCTTGCAGACAACAAGTATAAACTCTGGGCAAAATATAAACACCAAATACCACGGGAGGGGTCAGCAAACTTTTCCTTAAAGGGCCAGAGAGTAACCATTTTAGGGTTGCAGGCCATACAGTTTCTGAAGCAACTACTGATATCTGCTGTTGTAACACAAAAGTAGCTACAGACAACAGGTAAACGAATGGGCATGGCTGTGTTCCAACAAAACCTTACTTATAAAAACAAGTGGGCTGTAGCTCCCCCACGCCTGATCTAAAGGCACCAGAGATCAATCGAAAGCAGGCAGTTTCTAGAGGGCAGATGACACTAGGAAGATAGGTACACCACTGGGAAAGTTTCCTTTTTCATGGCTTCTGGCCTGAGGGCAGGTGATAGTCTGTGCCATAAAGGGTAGCTAAAACTCCAATTAAAAACTCACATTTTTTCTGCCTTAAGCAACCAGAATACAGAGCTTACGAAACCACAGCCACAAGAAGGTAAGGAACGAATACTGTAAAGAACAGAGCCGCAGAGGCATGGTCTAAATGCTGTGTATAAATTCTGTGCGAATGTTTGCCTAACTCATGAACCATGCATGAGCAGGGCAGACTCTCACAGCCCACAGGATAAAAGAACTGAACTGAAATTAGTGCTGGCACTCAAGAGACAAGGTTTGACATTTGATTCCAAGTAAATTAATTGCCTGCTTTAAAACAAAATGTATTTGTTTATGTGTGTATACATAAATACACACACACACACACACATCTATCTATGTATGTATGCATCAACACTCTGGAGAAGAATACAACAGAATCCAGAATCTTCAAAAGACAACATTCACAATGTCCCAGATACAATTCAAAATTATTTAACATAATAATAAACAAGAAAATGCAACACATTCTTAAGAGAAAAAACAATAGAAAACAATCCTGAAATGATCGTACTGTTAGCATTAAAAGAGGATTTTATTACACCTCTTACAACTAGAAGGATGTGAAGGACAGGATGCACATCATGAGCAGAAAGACTGAAAATCTCATCAGGAAAAAGTAGAAATTATAAAAAAGGAAAATAGCAAATTTTACAACTAAAAAGTACAATAAATGAAACTTTAAAATTCACTTCATGGACTTAACAGGAAAATGGAAATGCCTGAAGAAACAGTCAGTGAACATAAAAAGAGATCAACAGGAATTACACAATCTGTAGAAAAGAGAGAAAAAAGAATAAAAGGCAATAGAGAGAGCCTCAGGGAGCTCTGGGATGATTTCCAAAGGTTTTAACATACATATAATTGAAGGCCAAGAATGAAAGAATAGAGAGAACAGAGGAGAAAATAATGTTTGAAGATATAGGGGCTAAAATTCCCCTAAAATTAATGAAAGACATAAACTTACAGATTCAAAAAGCTCCACAAGAATTAACACAAAGAAAACCAGAACTAAACACATCATAGTCAACTGCTGAAAACTATACATAAGTAAGAAAAATCTTAAAATCAGCTAAAGAACTAAATGACACATTTCATACAGGTAAAATTCCAATGACTTCTCATCTGAAATAACAGAAAATGGAAGACACTGTAACATCTATAATGTGCTCAAAACAAAGGAACAAAAAACCACCACCATCTCCTTATGCAGGAAAGAGTTCATCCAGCAGGCCTAGGAGTGCTATCCAAAGAAAGACCTGCTTGCAAGGTTGGCTCTTGGTTGGCATCTGGAAGCTTGAATGGCAGAGTTTCCTACATTCATAAAGAATTTTCCCTAAATGACAAGGGTGGCTTACTGTGCCTTAACTATATGTACAAACAATGTGGTTTACACTAATACATACTTTCTTCTAAGAGTCTGCAATTTTGGTACATGCTAGACAGAGTGCACCTATCTGACCAGCCCCAAATAAAAACCTTGGGCACTGACTCTCTAATGAGCTTCCTTGGTAGATAACACTTCACATATGCTGTCACAATTTGATACTGAAGGAATTGTGTCCCACGTGCCTCCACGGGGAAAGGACTCTTGGAAGTTTGAGCCTGGTTTCCTCTAGACTTTGCTCCATCCACCTTTACACTTTGCTACTTTTCATTTGTTTCCTTTCACTGTAATATATCATATGAGTATGATTATATATTGAGTCCTATAAAGTCCTTCTAATGAATCATCAAACCTGGGAATGCTTTTGGGGGCTCCAAAACACTTACTAACCCAGATTTCTCTAACTAGCAAAAATACCATTCAAAACAAACGCATACTAAAACAGTCTCAGCCTAAAAGAAAATAAACAGAATTCACTGCCAGTAAATCTGCCTTATAAAAAGGAAAGAATTTCTTTAGCCTGAAAGGAAATGACATCAGAGGTAAACACGAATCTTTAGGAACAAATGGAGATAACCAGAAATAACAAAAATCTAGCAAAAGATAAATGTTAAGGGGGACTAAAACTTTCAATTAAAAGGCAAAAAGTCAGAATGGATAAAACACAAGATCCAACTGTATGCGTTTGCTGTCTATAAAAGATACATTTTGGGGCCAGCCCCATGGCAGACTGGTTAAGTTCAGCATGCTCCACTTCAGCGGCCCTGGTTCACAGGTTTGGATCCTGGGTGCAGACCTACACCACTTGTCAGCCATGCTGTGGCAGCGACCCACATATAAAGCAGAGAAGACTGGCACAGACGTTAGCTCAGGGCGACTGTTCCTTGGCAAAAAGAAAGAATACATTTTGAACATAAAGACACCAACAGGTTGCAAAACAAATAGGTGGATCATGCAAACAGAAACAAACAAAATGGCCAGAATGACTACCATATCATTAAACAGAGTAGCCTTCAAGAGAAAGAATATTATCACAGAAAGAAAGAGACAGCTCATAATGATAAAACTGTCAATTCAACAGGAACACGTTGCAATCAAAAATGTGTTTAAATTTACTAAGAGTTTCATCATACATGAAACAAAAATTAAAGAAATAAAGGAAAAATAGACAATTCTACAGTCATCCTAAGAGACTTTAACACATAAAGACCAGATTTTTAAAAAATTAGTAAAAATGCAGATGATCTAAACACCACTATTAACCACCTTGAAAGAACTCAAATTTATAAAATACTGCATCTAACCAATGTAGGATATACATTCCTTTTAAGTATGTACAGAACTTTACCAAGATAGACCATATGCTGGGTCATAGAAATTTCAATAAGACCGCAAGAAAATTAAATTAGAAGAGAATAACAATAATGAGGTCAGAATAAATGCAAATAGTTGGATATTAAAAATCACACTTAAAAAATCTATCCGTCAAGAACAGATTATAAGGGATACTAGAAAATACTTCAAACTAAATAATAAAAATACAACATATCAAAATTTGTAGATGCAGTTAAAGCAATGCTTATAGAGAACTTTATAGCTTTAAATGCTTGTATTAGTCAAGGAAAGTCTAGGAAGCAATGACCTGAGCTTCTACAATAGGACTCCAGAAAAAGAGAAGCAAAGTAAACCCAAAGCAAATAGAAGGAAGGAAACAATAAAGGTAAGCTCAGAAATCAACTAAATGAAAACAGGTCAGCAACAGAGAAAATGAACAAAGGCAAACATCACTTCTTTAAAAGCACAACAAAATGAAGGAACCCTTAGCTAGACCAATAAAGAAAAAAATCTACCAGTATGAAGAATGAAAGAGGTTATTAATATAGATCCCATAGACATTAAAAAGATAATAATGAAATATTATGAACAACTTCACGGCAACGAATTCAACTTAGCTGAAATAAACAAATTTCTTGAAAGACAACTTAAAACCGCCACAAAATTAAGCAGAAAATATGAACAGCCTTTATCTATTAATCAACTATGTAACCAAAATTACAAATTCGCAAAAAAAATTACAAAACTAATCCTACAAAGAGATAACATCTCAAGTTTCACTGGCGAATCTATCAAACATTACATTTAAGAAGGAAAAACATCAATATTAAAACTCTTTCAGAAAACAGAGGAACAGTCCCAACTCATTTTATGAGGCCAGCATAATCCTACTATTAAAATCTTACAAAGATATTATGAAAAACAGAAGAAAGAAAATTACAGTGTCATACATTATGATACTAAAAAATTACAAATGAATTATTACCAAACTAGATACAGAAATATATAAAAAGAATAATAAATAAGGATCAAGGTGGATTTATCCTGGGAATACAAGGTTGTATTCCTTGGTCCAAAATCCAATCAATGCAATTTACCATAATAAAAGAAGAAAGAAATACCACATGCACAATTAGAAAATACAGAAAAATCTTAAATGCAGAAAAAGCATTTGATAAATTCATCATCCATTCATGATAAAAACTCAGAAAACTAAGAATAGATGGAACCTTCCTCAACACCTGATAAAACGCATCTAAAAAACCTACAGCTAAAATCATACTCAATGTGAACACTTATCATCTAACACCAGAATCAAGGCAAGGATGCCTACTCTCAGTTTTGTTCAACATTGTATTGAAGACCCTACCATTTAACTAAGTAAAAGAAATAAAAGGCATAAATATGGGAAAGTAAGAATTAGAATAATGTCTATTTGAAGAAGATGAGTATTTACATGGAAAATCCCACAGAATCTACAAAACAACTACAAGAACTAACATGTATTTAAATGTCACAAGTTAAAAGGTTAATATACAAATTTCATATTTTCTATCAATTGTATAGCAGCAAGCAACTAGAAAACGAAATTCTACATAAAGATTTCACTTACTGTAGAATGAAAGAACATAAAATACTTAGGAATAAAGTTATTAAAAGCTGCTCAAGACCCTCACCTTTCTGTGAGAAATTAAAGAAGACCTAAATAAATGGAGAGATTCTATACTCTTGGACTGGAAAACTCAATATTTACGTATCAATTTTCCACAAGTTTATCTATAGATTTAACCCAAATTAAATTATAATTCACCAGACTTTTATATTGATATAGATGAGTTGATTCTAAATTTTATATGGAAATGCAAAGGACCTAGAGTATTCGAAGAAATCATGAAAAGGAACAAAATTGGCAAACGTGAACTACTTGACTTCAAGACTTGCTATAAAGGTACAGTAATCAAGAGAGTATGATACAGGCATAAGGATCAAGAAATAGATAAAGGCACAGAACAGAGTCCAGAAATAAACCCACACTTACATGGTCATCTGATTTTTGACAAAGGAGCCTCAGGAATTCAACAGGCAAAAGAGGGTGTTTTCAACAAACAGTGTTGGTGCAACTAAATATCCTATTATTAAAAAATGCAAAGCTCAACCCCTATCTCACATCATAAACAAAATTACTTTGAGATGGATTACAGAACTATACACCTAAAGCTAAAACATTGGAGCTTTTAGAGAAAAGCATAAGAGAGTATCTTCAGGACTTGGGGTTAGGCAAACGTTTGCCTCACATGACAAAAAACAGTAACCATAAAATAAAAAACTGATAAATTAGACATTATCAAGCATTTAACATCTTCTGCTCATCAAAAATATCATTAAGAAAATGAAAAGGCAAACCACAGACTGGGAGGGATGTTTGCAAAACACATCTGACAAAGGGTAGGTTTCCAGAACAGACAAAAAGTTTTAGTAACTCAGGCTGGCCTGGTAGCGCAGCAGTTAAGTTGGCATGTTCCATTTTGGCGACTCAGGGTTTGCTGGTTCGGATCCCGGGTGCAGACCTACACACAGCCTGTCAAGCCATGCTGTGTCAGGCATCCCACATACAAAGTAGAGGAAGACAGGCATGCATGTTAGCTCAGGGCCAGTCTTCCTGAGCTAAAAGGGGATGATTGGCAGCAGATTTTGGCTCAGGACTAATATTCCTCAAAAAAATTTAAAAATAATTCTGGTAACTCAATAATAAAAAGACAAACAATATAATTCTTTTTAATGGGCAAAAGATATGAACAGACATCTCACAAAAAAAGATATGTGAAGGAATAGTAAGCAAATGAAAAGGTTCTCTCATCATTAGCCAGCAAGGAGATGCAAACAAACTACAATGATGACATTTACCAGCAGAGTTAAAATTAAAAATACTAACAATACCAAATATTGGTGAGATGTGCAGCAGCCAGCATCTTCATACATTGTTGGTCAAAGTGTAAAACAGTACAAGCTCTTTGGGAACAGGTTTACCACTCTTATAAAACTAAACACATCAGCTACTCCATGCCTCAGTAATTCCAATCCTAAATATTTACTCAAGAGAAACTAAAACATCAGTTCACAAAAATATGTGTACAAGAATATTTATGGTACTCTGACTCATAATAGCTAAAACTTGCAACCAGTCCAGGTGTCCAACAAAAGAGAATGGAAAAAGAAATTGTGGTATATTCACACAATGTAATACCACTTAATAACAAAAAGGATGAACTATTGATATATTCAATATCCAAAATCATGCTGAGTGAAAGAAGTCTCACACAAAAGGGTATACACTGTATGTGATTCTATTAATACAAAGTTCTACATCAGGCAAAGTGGAAAACACCAGAACGTTGGTGCCTTGAGGGTGGGGGGTGAGGGCAGGGACTGACTACAAAGAGGAAGGAGAGAACTTCTGGCCATTTTGACAGAGATTTGTTTCCATGAGCACGCGCATTAGGCAAATCTTTTCAAATACTATACTTAAGATTTGTGCATTTCATTGTATATAAATTTTTATCCTAAAAAGAAAAAAATGTAAATAAATACTGAATTCTAGTTAACAATACCCATGCTGAAATATTTAGGGAGAAGTATATTACTAACTGCAACTAACTTTGAAATTCATCACAAGGTTATGGACTGGATAGAGAAGAAACTAATAGACATGTGATTAAACAACTCCATATAGTAAAACATTAACTGTAGAATCTAATTGGTGTTACGGGTGTTTGTATAAAGCTCTTTCAAACTTTATTTTGAAATTTATCTTATTAAAATATCAGGGGAAACTCTCTAGCATTCTCAAGGATAAATAGATTTATTTTATAAATAAAAAGGAACTGAGACCATCAGACATGGTGAGTTAATTAAAGGGCAATATTTACTTACGATATTTCATTTGGAGTTTTCACGAAAGTGTCTGCTTATTTTTAACTATTTGGCTTATTGGATAAATATACGATAAACTAATTAAAACACATTATTATACAGGAGATCTAAAATTGTCACAAAGTAAAATAGCATCTTAGGTAAATGTGTACTTAATTAGGATAAAAATGTCAAAAATACTTGTTTAGGGTACTTTGGTATATTTAATTTTTAAAACTACAATTTCTTAGGATCTGAGGCTGAAAGGGGAGGCTGTGGTCTGTGGTCAGCATACGATCTTAAAATGAAAGTTCCTATGTTTTCAAAAGATACCATAATCATCAACAGCACCTTCAGAAGAAAAAGCATTTCATAGGGTTTTGGAAAATCCCATAAGAAATCATAATTTTATGCTATTAAAGATATAACAATATTTATTATATTTACTTACTTGAGGAACATTGCTATCAACCCACTTGGAATTTGGTAAAATATCATCCCACAAAATCAGGCATCGAGCAAGAGTCTTAAAAAATGTAAAACAGATAAAACTAATTAGAGCAGGCAAAGTTCACAGACTATAACAACAATAATATTAAATAGAATAATTTAAAAATCAGTTCCCAACTGACAGCAGTTTTGAAAAATAAAGTAAGTATACAGTATCAACCTAAGCTACTCACTAAAATAAACTGAAGATTTAGATTTTAACAACAACAAAAAATTGAATTGATTATCACGAAATTTGGAGTTGGAGAGGACTTTTAAAAACCTGTTCCATGAAACAAAAATCACAAAGAAAAGAATCATAGCTCTGTTGACATAAATTTAAAGGCTTTCATATGCTAAAAACATTCAAGTTTAAACACTACAGAGGGAAAAACAGGCAATTATGTCAGTTATGTCATTAATTATACCCTTAATAGTAATATTGCATCCTTAATAATATTGAAAGAATGTAAAATAAAGCAGTAATGAAGCCCCATCAGTTGTCACTTGACAGGAAGTTTCGAGTAATAATGTGGGAAGCTGAAATGTCAACTCCAAGTATTAGGTATCAATTTGGTTGCCTTTCCAGCAGCATTCCTAGGGTTCTATTTGAGAAATTTCAAAAGAACACTATCAATTACACATACACGATGGGTTAGCAGTAAAAGCTCCCCTTGTAGAAATATTTATATTTGCAAGTGAAACTTGAGAATGACAGACTCCTTATGTTAACAGAAATGAAAAATTGCAAAGTACCATACCCTAAGCAAGAGAAATTCTGGTTTCACAAAATCCAGCAAATACATGGTGTCGGGAGCTTGGAGCCAATCTGCAATGGATCTGTTGGTGGAGGATACCATTATTGCTCAGGTAGAGGGCAAAATACTCAAGAATTCCAAGACAGATTTCCAAACATTTCTCCCCCTCCATCCACTGCCCTATTTTTTCCCATAGTTCTCTACACCTTCAAACGTAATATTCATTATGTATGTAAACATCTCTTACTATAACAGAAGGTTCACAAGGGCAGATAATTTTAGTTTTATTTTGTTCACTGAAATATCTCCAGTGCCAAGAAGCACTGACATACATATTTACCCAAATAACAGATGAATAAATATCTGTTTTTAACAACTTTGTTAATTTTGCATTCACTTTTTCTAAGAGGAGGAATTTACAATATTGAAAAATTTCTTGAATTTTAAAGTGTTTTTTAAATTAGAAGACTTAAAAGACGGTTTAATGTCTCCTACTCAGATTACTCTTCTGTACAAAATATAAAAGAACAAATGCCAAAGGTCTGTTTCAAGTGTTAGCAGTAATTACTGGGGGTTGGGAAGTAGATGATGTGGTCATTAGGGAAGCTCTTGAACTAAGTAGAAACCATTTATATAAATAATAACCAGGAATAGAATGCTAATATTTCTGGCTTAACCAGTCCTCATAATGACATGCAAAATTAACGAAAAGGAATTTGGGCATTTTTTGTCACAGACATCAACTGTAAAACAGAAATGAATAAAAACTGGCAATTATATTGTCAAACATCATTAAAATAGAGAAATACATTATTTCTTGATAAAAATCTATATAACTTGTGGTATTTGAGAGAATTAAAACCAGGTTGATCTAGAACAGAAGAAATAAACACACTACGATAATTTAGTTTTATTACTGAGGTCATTGTCATGGCGAAGGGTGGGTCAGGGGATGTATTACCTGTTATTGGTTTTTAAGTATATCATAGCCAAAGCTAGAGTGGCACCCGGACAAGTGACATCCACATTTATGGTATCTCCTTCCTATGAAAAGAAAACTTTCTTCATGTAAAAGAGTTCTGAATTATTATAAAATGCTTCTGAATACTAGCCTATGCTTAAAATTAACACATTTACAAATGTTCATATGAAAATTATTATTTTCAAAGTAACTTCTTAGCTTCCAGAATTTTGATCTGCTGCTTTGATTTGTACTTACTTTGATTTGATAACTTGGAGACTTATGTTTCTCCCTGTGCAATCCTGCTTGAAAGCGTCTATGACCTCCAACCATGTATTGATAAAGTTGCTCAGGCACATTGAGATCAGACATACCTATCAAATTACTGCCATGCTGGAAAATGAAACAACAGACATGTCAAAGGAAAGCTTATGGAATAAGATCCATAACATACACCCATGACAAATAAAAGAATGAACTAACTTCAAAGCAGGGTATTTGGGGCTTTTTTCCCCAATTAAAATAACTATTACTCATGAGTTAATACTCAAGCTATTAATAATTCACATTAAATATTATAACACTTATATGTTCAAGTTAGTACTTTCATTTCACCAAATACATAAAGGCTTCAATACACAGTTAACTGCACTAACAGAAAAAGAAAATACGACATACATAAATGAAACACCTGAACTATGAACATCTGAATCCTTTCATTACTGTGCCTATGAACTATTCCAACAACAATAATTAGAATAATAAAAATAACTTACTAAACACTTACTCTGTTGCAGGCACTATTCTGTGTGTTTAACATGCATTAACTCACTTAATACGACAATTCTCAATACGACAATAATCAAATAGCTACTATTTCATAGGTGACGAAAGTGAGACGTAAAGAGGTTAAGCCCAAGGTTACAAAGCTAGCAGGTGGCACAGCTGGATATAAAAGAAGGCAGTTTGGCTCCACAACTTATGGAGTTGCCCAACCACTAGACTACGGTGCAACTAAATGTCATGACTCGCTGGTCAGGACCAGAATTCAGGTTCCAATTTCCAGTATGATGCTTTTCCATTGTAACATCTGCCTCTTCAGTCCATGTGTCAAATGTGAAGTGTCAAAAACCTAACAGTCAACTTTCTTCATATAATTTAGTTTCAGTATAACACTATGCTGGTGGTTCTTCAAGGACCCACATTCCAGCTGACATAGTCATTTAATGAAATGTTTTTGATAATTCTACACTATGTCCCATGGATGGTGTTAAAGATGGGTCAAAAAGATACTGCATTCTGTCACAAAGCAAATGCTATTGTGGCAACAACAGTCCTGGACACCTAGTGAACACCAGGGTGCCAAAAGAAGGTTATGGTTTATCTCTAGCAATGACTACAGACTCTTAAAGCTCCCCATCGTACACAGATTTTCACTATTTTGCTTTCTGTCTGAGTGAGCTGTCACTTCTTCTCCGTCTTACGTCTCAAACTCTTTTCGAGAAATTTCATTCCCTTAGTTCATTCATGAAGACTTATATCTAAGCCAGGGGGAAAGAAAGCTTAAAGCCCAACTCATCACTACAATTTCTCTCCATTTCCAAATCAGCACTTTGAAAAATATCCAGAAGGAAAAAAGAGCTGAGAATGAGGTTAAGTCAAGTCACAGTCAGGCAGAGTGGTACTTATTCAGAGTAAAGTGTCAAGGTTATTTGTCTCAACATGCACATGAAGTAACTGAAGCATCGGAAGGCACAGACTGTCTTACCCCCAAGCAGACCATGCCCAGGGCCAAGCCAGCAGCTAAAGAGTAGGATTCTCTGTCAGTGCAGTATTCCATTTCAGGACCAGGGGGCCGTCCTGTAAAACAGAAAACAGCACAGTTCAAGCTTGCCTCCTTAAAATCCTAATTCATAAAAGTTTTAGAGTTAACTTTCTAGTAAGTCACATAAGAACTAAGGGTTCAATATAACCCCAGTCAGAAAGATATGACATTATCACAAATGGTGTCCACAACTGTCAGTTCAGTATAAACTAAAGCCCAAAATGGTTCTTTTATCTGCCAATTTGAAAGCAGTGACTTTAAAATACTGTAAAATCTTGGATTTTATTTAAAAAAAAGATTACCAAGACTTAGGAAAAAAAATTTAAAGGGACGGGTGCTCAAGAAAAGTCAATTTTTAATCTCTTGCATTTTTTTTTATTTTCTTGTTTTCAAATCATTCATCAGATGTGGTGAAAACATGTTGAAATACTAACAATGGACAGCAAGAACATTTGCTTTAAGTTTTTAAGCATGTTAAATAATGTTTCCAGACACATATTTTGAATCTATATAATACTGAGCCCTACTATGGGAGAATTTCCGTGTATTGATCCTAAAAGTTTGGCTGAATGTATAATTCCTACTTTTAAAAGAGCACTCCATAATTCTAACCCTACACTTTAAGGCAGCAAAATGTATTATATATAAAGACCCCTCATTTATATTTGTGAACCAAAAAAAGTTCACGCTCCTGGGATTCTATCCCCAGGAAAAAAATAAATATTATACAAAATTAATCAGTGTAATATATATGTATAACAGGAAAAAATCAGAAGTAACCTAAAAAGTCCTGAAAATAAGAATATGATTAGGCAATTTATAGAACACCAACTGAATGAGATATTACACAAATTAATTTCAAAAAACATTTGTGACACTATATGAAAAGGATAGCATAAAAACAGTATGCACATTCTGACTATAATGATATAAAAGAGCATATGCATGTGAATCCAGATGAAATCCTCCAGAAAAAATATGAAAGAGATGTGCTATGGCTGAGGGGTTATATGATGATATAGCATTATGATTTAGGTAAAGAATATTAAATTACCTTGTAGATGAACAAGGTTTAAAAGCCAGCCTTTTTTTCTGAGGAAGATTAGCCCTAAGCTAACATTTGCCACCAATCCTCCCCGTCTTTGCTGAGGAAGACTGGCCCTGAGCTAACATCTGTGCCCATCTTCCTCTGCTTTATATGTGGGACGGCTGCCACAGCATGGCTGGACAAGCAGTGCTAGGTCTGCACCCAGGATGTGAACCAGCAAACCCCGGGCCAGGGGAGTGGAATGTACAAACTTAACCACTGCACCACCACCAATTTTGTGGCTGTTTGTTATGTAGCATTATTGTAGCAATAGCTAACTGATACAATCAGTCTAGAGAATAATATATTGTCAACAATATACCCTGAAATATACGTACAAAAGGAAAGAACAAGGCATGTAAGTATATACCTAAATTACTGAACACAGTAATAATGCCAGTAGCATTTGCGTTTGTCAGAAAAAGATAACAGGTAAAACAGACTTCCAAAAAGTTTAGACTCAATTAAAAACAGAAAATGCATTTCATCACTAACACACCTTCCAATACGTAAAGGAGGAAAGCAGGAGTCAATCACTTCCATTCTCCTGGAAGTGCTGTTGTCCAATAGAATAAACACTGTGTTTTCAGGGACCAAAATAAATAAGCAGCTTTAAATTTTAAGTGCAGATCATCCTTAGACTCTGCCTGCTAAAGACACAGCAAGACAAACAGCATGCTCACGAATGTGGTTAAGACCAGAGGCCCCTTAATTAAATGGGATCACTGAAGCTCAAAAATGGGCTGACCAAATAAATATGCAGACTAATAACCTGCACGGTAATATCAACCTTGGAAAACATTACTTGTAGTTTTCTATTATGTTTTTTGTTTTAATACCACATCATCCTGTCCTCAGAAAAGCTACTATTTTTCAATTTTTATAATTTTACTATCATTTTTACCTTGGTTCCTGTGCAATGGGAAATGTATGCTTACGAAGACACAGCACTATTAACGCCATACCTATTTCAGCCAACAGGACTTCTGCAGTATGCCTGTGAGCTGTCCCTTGATACACGAGGCCAATGCCAACCACTGCAGCCACCTGGACATTGTGAGGAACATCGAGCTCCGTGGACGTTGGGGGCAGGAGAGCAGGAATGTGAATGCTAAGAAGCCGAGTAATCGACATATCCATGGTACCTAGTTTAGCAGCAGAAACACCAAGGAGGAGTCCAATGCTTGTCATTTCATGGCCCTAAGATAGAAAGGAGAATGAAACTTAAGTCACTACCAAAACAAATATGTAGTTTCCAATAAAATATTGCCTGTCAATACTTTCAATAAGTACTTTTATCCGACAGGCACAATGAGAGCACCAAGAATATAAGAGCAAACTACACGGATATGGTCCTTGCTCTCATAAAGTTAGTGCCCTAATGGGCGGAAAAAAGTGTTAAACTAAAATACACCAGCATATTATTAAAAAGTAGTATAATAAAAAAGTACAAAGTAATATGAAAGAGCATTTTAAAAGAGCCTAATTTAGATTTGGAGGGGCTGGAGAATTATTAGGAATCTCTAAAGAAATAAAATTTACAATAGGACCAGAAGGATGAGTATAAATTAGCCAGGAAAAGTGGCAGAAAGCAGGGCACTCGACTTTAGAAAGTGAGAGAGAATGATGTCAGGTGAGAGAACAATGTGTAAACGGCTCTGAGATGATCCAGAAATAAACTCTCACATGGATGGTCAATTGACCACAAGGTGCCAAGATAACGGAATGGGAAAAGAAATATCTTTTCAAAAAACAGCATTGCAATAACTGTAAAGTTACATGCAAAAGAATGAAGTTAGATCCCTTCCTTACATTATACACAAAAATTAACTCTAAATGGATCATAGAACTATATATAAGACCTAAAGCTATAAAACTCTTAGAAGAAAACATAGGTGTAAATCTTCATGACCTTGGGTTAGGCAATGACTCATTAGATATGACACCAAAAGCACAGCAACCAAAGAAAACACAGATGAACCGGATTTCATCAAAATTAAAAACTTTTGTGCTTCAAAGACACCATCAGAAAGTAAAAAGACAACACATGGAATGGGAGAAAATTTTTGCAGATCATTTATCTGCCAATGACCTAGTATTCAGAATACATAAAAGAACTTTACAACTCAACAATAAAAACAATTCAGTTTAAAAATAAGCAAAGGCGAGGCCAGACTGGTGGTTAAGTTTGCACGCTTCGCTTCAGCAGCCCAGGGTTTGCAGGTTCAGATCCCAGGCACATACCTAGCACCACTCGTCAAGACACACTGTGGTGGTGTCCCACATAAAATAGAGGAAGACTGGCACAGATCTTAGCTCAGTAACAATCTTTCTCAAGCAAAAAGAGGAAGATTGGCAACAGATGTTAGCTCAGGGCCAATATTCCTCACAAAAGAAAAAAAAATTAAGCAAAAGTTTAAATAGATACTTCTCCAAAGAAGATATACGAATGGCCTAGGAATACATGAAAAGATGTTCAACATCATTAGCCACCAGGGAAGCGTGAATCAAAGGCACAATGAAGAGCTACTATAAGAAGACAGACAATAACAAGCATGGCAAGAATGTGGAGAAATTGGAACCCTTATGTATTGCTGGTGGGATTGTAAAATGGTGCAGTTACTCTGGAAAGAGACTGGTAGTTCCTCAAAAACTTAAACAAAGAGTTACCATATGACCCAGCACTCCTTGGGTATATTCCACTCCTTGGAATATACCCAAGAGAAATGAAAACATACATCCACACATAAATGTGTACATGTTTATAGCAGCATTATTCATAATAGCCAAAAAGTAAAAATAACCCAAATATCCATCAACTGGTGAATGGATAAAATATGGTATATCCACACAATGGAATATCTATTCAGCAGTAAAAAGGAATAAAGTGCTGATACATGGTACAAGATGGATGAACCTTGAAAACATGGTAAGAAACGAGTCATAAAAGACCACATATTGTGTGATTCCATTTATAAAAAAGGTTAAAAATCACCAAATCCATACAGATGGAAAGTAGATCAGTAATTGTGAAGGGCTGGAGGGAGAAGGGAACAGAGAGCAACTGCTACAGGGTATAAGTTTCCTTTATGGAGTGATGAAGATGTTCTAAAGTGAACAGTGAGTGCTAAGGGATGCACAACTCTGTCAATATACTAAAAACCAGTTGTATACCTTAAATGGGTGAATTTTTTTAAAAATTTTTATTGAGTTAATGATAGGTTACAATCTTGTGAAATTTCAGTTGTACACTACTGTTTGTCAGTCGTGTAGTAGGTACACCCCTTCACCCTTTGTGCCCACCCCCTAACCACCTTTCCCCCCGTTGCCACTAATCTGTTCTCTGTCTGCATTTTTAAATTCCTCATAGGAGTGGAGTCATACAGAGACTGGCCTTCTCTATGTGGCTTATTAAATGGGTGAATTTTTATAGCATAAAAGTGGAAGAGTTTACGCCAAGAGGAAGAGTTTGTTTTGCCAAACTCTGAAGTGGAAGAGTCTGGTTTGCCAAGGAGCTAAAATGGCCAGTCCCTGTGACTGGAATGTGGGGAGCAAGGGGAAGAGTGGCACAAAGGCTGGAGAAGCAGAATCACACAGATTCCCAGAACACACATTAAGAGCAATGCTAGGTCACTCAACAGTTTTGACCAGGCAAGTGATACATTCCAATTTACGCTTCAGAAAGATTACTCTGCCAGCTATGAGAAGAATGGAAGGGCACACAGAACTATCAGGAGTTACGGTAGCAGCCGAGGTGAGGTACAATGCCAGGAGCTAGGAGCGCAAGTTCTCACCTTGGTCAAGTAGTCATGGATATTGAGAGTAGCCAGCTTGGTAAGGTGCCCATTCAGACCCAGGGCCATGAGAAAGCCAGCATATTCGTTGGCTAACTCGGCATGCTTGGGCTTATTATAAACAATCCAAGCTGAGTCGATCTGGGAGGCGGGAGCTATCTTCAGGCCGGCAGCCACGCCATTGTGGAAGCTGGCCCAGCTTGTCATGTTGGGAGGCACATCAATGTTTCCACTGTTAAGGTCTACTGTTGTGTTCCGAGGAGGGGCCCGCCCTATTCAGGCAAATGAGATTTAAAATTGACAGAATAAAATTTCACAAAGCCAAAGTTGTTAAATTGACATTTTTGAGAAGAGATTATTTTTTCTACATTTGAAACCCTTAACCCCCTTGTACCTGGGATGATACCTATGTTACAATGAGTACTTAAATTTGTATACATGTGAATCAAACTTGATGCAAGGTAGAAAACTTCAATTGTTTAAAATAATTCATTGTGCTTTTTGTTAAAATACATGGAGCTACAAGATAACTAATACCAACTTAACTTTATACAGATCTGATTAGGATACCCACTGCTTTGAAATATTTCTTTCAAACAACAGGAAGCTTATTAAAAAGTAAACTGAGGGGCCAGCCCTGTGGCCTAATTTAACCATGGGTGTACTCCACTTCGGTGGCGCAGGTTCAGACCCTGAGCAGGGACCTACACCACTCATTGGCGGCCATGCTGTGGTGGCCACCCATACACAAAGTAGAGGAAAACCAGCACAGATATTAGGTCAGGGTGAATCTTCCTCAAGTAAAAAGAGGAAGACTGGGATCAGATGTTAGCTCAGGGCAAATCTTCCTCAGCAAAACTTTAAAAAAGTAATAAAATAAAATGAAAACTATATCACAGTTAAATTATATGAATAATAAATCCCGACATGATTGATAACACTGAGGTTAGTTTCAAATATGCCATCCCATATTTTCCTCTAGACGTTAAGGAAAATTGACATTTTAAAAAAGAGACAAGGCCAGGGCCAGCCCAGTGGCACAGCGGTTAAGTTCACACGCTCCGCTTTGGTGGCCTGGGGTTCACCAGTTCAGATCCCAGATGTGCACACGGCACTGCATGGCAAGCCAAGCTGTAGCAGGCGTCCCACATATAAAGTAGAGGAAGATAGGCACGAATGTTAGCTCAGGGCCAGTATTCCTCAGCAAAAAGAGGAGGACTGACAGCAGATGTTAGCTCAAGGCTAATCTTCCTTAAAAAAAAAAAAAGAGAGAGAGAGAAAAGACCCTTCACAATTTGCTCTATCTTTATCTCTTATCTATATATGCTCATCTCTCTCTATATATATATTTTTGTTGTTGTTAGTGCCGTCGAGTCCATTCTGACTCCAAGCAATCCTATGTACAGCAAAGTCACACCCTGCCTGGTCTTTTTTGTGCCATCCACCCATCTTCTGGCACTATATCAGACAATGCTCTGCTGCTATTCATAGGGTTTTCATGGCCAATTTTTTTTGGAAGTGGGTGGCCAGGTCCTTCTTCCTCATCCATCTTAGTCTGGAAGCTCTAGTGAAACCTGCCCACCATGGGTGACCCTGCTGGTATTTCAAATACCAGTGGCCTAAGTTTCAGCATCACAGCAACAGGCAGCCACCACAGTATGACAACCGACAGACAGGTGGTGTGTTTCCTGACTGGGAAACAAACCCAGGCCACTGCAGTGAGAACACCGACTTAACCACAGGACCACCAGGGCTGGCTGTAGACACCTAATACCATGCTACTGTTAAAAACGTCAAACTGCCTTCAGAGATAGCTATATAAAAAGCATCACTTTACAGACTTGTGTTACTTAGTGAACCATAAAAGAGTATTTACTAAATTTAATTTTATGGTCAATTTATTTAAGAGCAACGTAAAGTAAATGTTCATGATGCTACACTCGCTTTGAATTCCTTTTCTTGAGTCTTTTGGTTTGATCTACACTGTGTACAGGCAAATACTGAATTCTTTTTTTTGAATTCTTTTTATACTTTTAATATTCTGTATTAACTCAAGTCATAGATGAACATTTAAAGTAAACATTCTAAATACCAAATAAAATTATACACTTCACTGTAAGGTTTGAAAATATGGTTTCAGAGAGTTCTGAAAGTCACGTATAATAAATTTTACATAGATACAGAGTATCTTATTTGTGGTGTGTACACACATATACACAAACACAAGCACAAAGTAAAATATGTTTGTTTTTACCACTTGCTTTTTGTACCTAAGAGCTAACTCAAATGCTGGTGCATGACAGTACCATACTGAGTGAGAAGTTCATGTGTTATATGTTTACTTTCTCAAAAAAGGCAGAGATTAGGGGCTGGCCACGTGGCCGAGTGGTTAAGTTCGTGCGCTTTGCTGAGGTGGCCCAAGATTTCACCAATTCAAATCACAGGTGCAGACATGGCACCATTCATCAGGCCATGCTGAGGTGGCGTCCCACGTACCACAACTAGAAGGACCCACAGCTAAAATATATACAACTATGTACTGGGGAGCTTTGGGGAGAAAAAAGAAAAATAAAACCTTTAAAAAGACAAAAAAAAGGCAAAGATTAATAATGAAAAAACAAGTGTACTTTCTAAAACAACTCATCATATGTAGATGAAATAATATTTACACACAAGAGAAAGTGAAAGCAAAAGCTAAAGCAACTTTTCTTCAATAAGAATAACAACATACAGAAGTACAGTAGGCCAGGGGCCGGCCCGGTGGTGTAGTGGTTAAATTCACATGCTCCACTTCGGTTGCCCAGGGTTCACAGGTTCGGATCCCAAGAGCAGCCCCATGTACCACTCATCAAGCCAAGCTGTGACGGCATCCCGTAAACAAAAGAGAGGAAGATGGACATTGACGTTAGCTCAGGGCTAATCTTTTCTTTTTTTTTTTTTTTTTAAAGATTTTATTTTTCCTTTTTCTCCAAAGCCCCTCGGCACATAGTTGTGTATTTTTAGTTGTGGGTCCTTCTAGTTGTGGCATGTGGGATGCTGCCTCAGCGTGGCCTGATGAGCAGTGCCATGTCCGCACCCAGGATTCGAACCAGTGAAACCCTGGGCTGACGAAGCGGAGCGAGTGAACTTAACCACTCGCCAGGGCCAGCCCCAGGGCTAATCTTCCTCAGCAAAGAGAAAGATTAGCAATGGATGTTAGCTCAGGGCCAATATCCTCACCAAAAAAAAAAGTACCACAGGCCATATCAGTGCAAGTTAAGGAAATATTTTAAGAAAATATTTTTTCCTAAATTAGTTTATTATTAAACAAGATAATCTTTTTGGGGGAGGGAGTCTACCAGAATGTCTAAAAGAATAAAACTTTGGATTAACATCATACCATTTTTTAATACCCACCCAAGCATCACTGCCCAGATTTAAGAGATTTTAACATTTGTCAGTTTTGCATAAGATTGTTCTCTTTTTAACCCAAACTTTTTATATGAAAACATTCAAATAGTTGAAAGCCTAATAAAATGAACACCTGTATACCATGATCTCCATCAAGATTCAATCTTGCTATAGTTGCTTTATCTCTAAGAGAGAGAACAATTAAAATGTTGAAGGTAACTCTGCTTGCGGTGCCTCTTCACTCAGCTGATCTCATTTTCCACATGATGCAAAAAGCACCAGCTCTTTACAAATCTGAGCAGGACCCTGGATTTTTAATTTACATAACTTAAAATATTGTGGAATTATATTTGCATATATTACATACTATACATTACTGCATGCGTCATATACACACTGTGCACAAGTCTCACAAAATCACATATACTTTAAAGGATTTTCAATGATAATTTCAACTGTACACATCTGTCACCTTTAGAACACACTCAAATCAGCATCAGGTGGGACAGGCACTGCAAAATCCATGGTAATCAATAATACTGGGAAATGAGCACACTTCTATCTGGCAGAAGTAAAAACTTATGCAGCCAACCAGAAAGGCATTTGACAGTATGTTACATCAAAGCTTTTAAATATTGCTATCCTAAGAACTCTACTTCTAAGCAATTATCCTAAATAAAATGAATATATCTCAACATTTTGTTATGTTTATAATAGCAAAAAACGGTAATTTCCAACAATATCAGGTTGTTTATATAAACTGTATTCCATTAAATGAAATACTCTGGAGCAAATAAAAACAAAGCTGTTGATTAAAAATATGTGTACATAATACATACATACACATACATAATTGTATACATACATATGCTAGATATGGAAGGATGCTCACTATATGGTAAATTTTAAAAACAATTTCTAAAACAGATTTTTCTGATAATCAAATATAAAATTCTAAAATGGAGAAACAAAACTGGGAAATATATAAATCAAAATGTTAACACTGGTGAACTCTGACAAGTAGGACTTGCTATAAGTGACTGTTTTTTTCTCCTTTTGCTTAGTATATTTTCTAGTTTTTGTACAAAATCATATATTCATAATAAGACATAACAAGACATTTTAAGACTAAATATTTTTACATATTACACTTTAAGATTATTTAAAAGTTCAATAATCTCACTATTATCAATATCTTTCTAAACTTTCCTAAGTTGCTTTTTATATCTTGAAAAGGTCTCATTAAAAGCAAAAACCGGTAATTGGGTACATTCTATTTCCCTCAATGTTTAGTTTGATTTGGCTATTTGGGCTTTGATAACTGCTACAGTAGCTATTAACAATATTTAAAATCACTGGGGATAGAAAGAACATCTATTTGGTTTTAACTAAAATATTTCAAAAGAACTCCACTAAATATACACACAATCATTTTCCTTTCTCTTTGAGCCCAGAATTTTTAACATACCAGTCAGATTCAATTTAGGAATAGGCAACGGTTCCGTTGGAACAGGATGGTATGAAAACAAGGTAAACATTCCTCGTCCTACGGGAAGGGCCATAGTTCGCTGACACAACTGGAGCAATCTATAATTACAATTAAAACGTGAAAAAATTTTAAGCAAAACATAAATGGAATGGAATCGGTAGGCAAGTATTTCAAAAGAAGGGATGGTTCTAAGAAGTCACATCAAAGCAAACCCATAGAAAGATGTGGATGAATCATCTAAACACAGTTATGCTCATTTTAATACTCTTGTTCCAATTAGAAACTCTAAGAGGGAGACACATTTCCTTTCTTCTGTCTCATGTTTGCTTTGATGAAAACCAGCTGGTCTATAAACCAAGCCTACTCTCCCTAGGTATCCAAAAAGAGAAACCAAAAATTCCACTCTAACTGATGCTAACCCTCCCAAAGGAAATTTCTACTTTTTGGGTTTCCTCATCGTGTTACTTTCAGCCTAGCTGCCCTCAGTACGCTGGGATGCTTCTCCTATGCTTTTTGGCAATACAGCCTCAGGAGAGGCAGCTCTGTGGCCTGTACACAAGGAAGGAAAGGGAGTCCCTAAACTGAAGGTCAGTGGACTTTAGTGTCTCCAGGGAAATACAGACTTAGTTTCACTTACATGAAGGCTAGGATTTATAGAACTAATAGCACTACATATCAGTTATGTTCAAAGTTAAAATGCTTCTACAGGCTATACTTTGAAACTGACACATTACTCTTTCACTTGTTTCTATGTTAAAATAAATCACACTCCACACAGCTGCTTAAAACAAAATCAAACAAATTGTTGAAGTAGGAGCACTTATAACCAGGAAACTCTTAACACAAGTTATATTTAAAGACACAGAAATATCCCTTCAGAGGCTAACATTTTCTCTGCAGACAATGCTATTGACAAACATGCTCTCTCCCTAAATATACATACATATAGCTGCTTTTCTAGTTCTTTAGGGAGGAAAATTCTGCTGTCCTAAGATTCTTTGGGAACACTCACTCATGCTAATCTAGAATTAGGCAAATTCAAGGCCGGGAAGCTATATCCCATAGAATTTTTTAGCAGAAACCTTACACATAATCCATAAAATTATAATAGTAAAAACAGTAATAGTGTATCTCTTCCATTTAAGATGCCACTAAGTATAAGATGCATTATTTCATGAGGTACAAAGAAAGAAAAAAAATTGCCAATTAAACTCTAACACCTACTAACTGAAAAACATATTCTGATTTCAGAGATATTAAAAGGTAAAAAAAAAAAATAGCATCACAGTCAATGAACTCTGTTAATAATGGTTGACTGCACTGAGCTTTACTATGTACTGGCTAGGGTTCTAAGTACTACATAGAAATAACTCAGCGATAAACAGAGCAACTCTATGTCATATGAATACAACACTCCTGCCTATTCTTACAGTTGAGGCAACTGAGACAGGAAGAGGGTAAGTAACTCATCCAAAGTCAGCCAGCAGACAGTGGCCAAGCTTGGCTCCAGAGCCCATGTCATAACTACTATGCTCTCATCCGAATTCCCCATCACTCCATCTCCTCATTTACAGGTGACTAATACCTGGGTACATATGGAGAGGAACAGTGATGGGGAGACTAGGACTAACTCAGTTCTTCATCAGGCTGGGGCTAAGTGTGGCCAGTCCTTCCCCTTGAAGCAGTACCACTGTAAGTAAAGTACGGAGAACCAGAGAATAGTGGCAGAAAAATGACAGGTGAGAGAGACAAGGCAAAATACAAAGACAGGAGAGAACTTTAAAACATAAGTTGAACTGTCCCAAAGCAACAGTTCTGGAATGTCCCAGGCACATGACTTTGGTTACTACTGAGTCTTAGAATTCATCAAGGGATATACTATGTTAGAGGACGGCAGGAAAGAAGGCTTATACAGTATTACCTATCACATCCAAAAAAGAAAAAATACTGGTATAAGTTTAAACTACACTTAAAAAAAAAAAACAACAAAACACCTCAAAATATTTTCCTGATCGAGATAGAGAAGAATGAGTTCACTGTTTTGCTTTATTTGTAAATTCTTAACTACAAGCACAATGGTTTCAGTTTCACCTTTTCTAAACAGCATACAGCTGAAACACAACACTTACGTCACCAAATACCAAAATGTGTTGAAACATGTATGGTTTACCGAGGTTGGATAAAAACTTAAAATACAAAGTACTTTAAGGTATCTTTTTAGGGTGTTTTGCATTTAAAAAACTCTGCCAAGAGATAACGACGTGTTCTCCTTTACCTGTTTTCTTTCTCCTCAATGAACTCGTGGTCACTGAGTTCTGGGTACTGCACTACATTGACACGGACAGGATGCGCACTTTGAAGAAGCCTTCGCACGTCCTGCACCCTTAGATCTTCACTCCATATTAACGACATAACCTCCTGATTCATGTCATTCATGCCATCATCTTCCTCCTCAGTTTCTGTTCCTGAAGGAACATCTGATGAGAGCACCTGAGTAACAGACTTGGCTGTAATAATAATTTAAAAACCAGTCCACACGCACTTATTGAACATGAGGATATATAGGATGATGTACCGAGACTATATCAGTACAGAGAAAATACGTATTCCAAACCAGGGCTGACTGGGTTCCCAACGTATACTGGGACTGTAACCTAGAAATCTTTTTTAAAAGTACAATTATATTGCCCACTTGGGAAAATTCTTTATTGAGTCAAGGGAAAAGGTTTAAATTTAGGACAATAGTCAGGAGGCTGATTACATTGGAGAAACATTCTAAAGAAACCATAAAAATCTAACTGTATCTTAAACATCTCGAAAAGGAAATGACTTCATGCAATATGAATTCTAGTTCCTATTGCAAGTAGAATATGAACCCCCCCTTCCTATTACTGAAGAACCCACACTAATTTAAATATTATCTCTGATTAATATAAGCAGAAGAAAACAACCTGAAAGGATATACAACAAGGGCTGGAGGAAGGTGGACAATACTTCCTTACTCTAGTACTTTAAATAGAATGGCTAATGGTTGGTTTTCACTTTTTTTTAATAAGTATGTTCCAAATACAAATCCTTGAAAGAGATTTGAGTACAGCAAAACAAGTGGGGAAGATTAATTCCTTGATTATCATTCGGTCCTCAGACGCTCAGCATGTGTTTTAATATAAGCCTTCCCAGTCCAAGTAATTCAATCAGACTCAAACACACGAGAATAGCATGAAATCTTCTCACTTTCTCCCAAAAAGAGTTTTATACTCCTTTAAGAAAAGATTAAGCACTCCTAGTTAGAACACTAAAGTTCTGCAACATTTAATGTGGAAGTAACATTAGCCTGAAAATAATAATGGCAAATAGAACTAAGATAATCGCTTAGTTCATAAAAAGAATGATTCCTATGGAATATCTAATTTTAAAGGACACTATATTCTAATGGGTGAGTTAGCTATAAAATACAGACTCAAAGAGCTGAAAAATTGAATTTACATGAGATTAGCCATAAAATATAGCCTCAAATAACTGAATAAATTGAATTCAGACAGAATTACTTAAAATGACATTTAAATACAGATGAATGATTATTAATACCAGTTGGTTTTAGTGCTAATGATGTTAAATTGCTCCCACTTATAGTAACAAAAGAGGTCTAAATGCTAAAACCTTATCTTGGTCAAGGAAAGGATAACCACATTATTAGCAAAAAAAACTTGGTTTTCTGTTTAAAACAGGACAAACACTAATTCAACTAAGAGTTGTCATTTAAGTGCAGATTAAAAGAGAGATGAGCTGAGACAACCCTGCTGGAGATCAGATCCCCATGGAAACTGCTTCTGTCGTGGATCCTTTAGGCAACTCTGATCTTAGGAAAAAATTTTGACAGAGGCTCTGAAGAACCATTAAATAGCCTAAGACCTAAACATTAGAAACAGTTACAATGCACAAATTACTATGTGTTGGTTCAAAAGCTAATAAAAAAATAGCTAAATTTGCAGTTTTCTCAGAGACATAAACAAAGTAGGAGAGACACCAGGAGTGGAACAACCATCCCTGAATCCTCCCTGATCCTCAGGGCAATGCAATGCTACCGTTCATTTTTTTTTTAAGTTAATTGGAATTCTAGAATAAGATTTAAAAGTTCCATTTTTAAGTAAGTTTTAAAAGAGGCTAATTTTAAAAGGAGAGAGAATTGTAGAGTAATGACGTATTTCACTTTCTATTTGTAGGCTTCTTAGAACCCAGTCTTAAAAAAAAAAACAGATCTGAAGACTGACGAAGGACAGTATTTCAGGTGGGACAACTTGAGTGCCTGCCCTTACCAAAAAATCCTTTTCCTGGGGCTTCAGTTTTATGTAATTAAATAAATATATTTACACCTATGTAAAGGTTAAATTCAAAAAATTCAACACATCACAAAAGTATGAAAGAGAAAATGGTTATATATTAACTATTCAGATTCAGGATATATGTGCTCTCCCTTGTTCTAGATGATAATTACAAAATAGTTAATCACCAATACGATACAAGCAGGGAATCAATCACGGCAGATGCTCTACTGGCTCAGCACTTGTCCTGACTCAAGGCAAAGAAAGATCTGGCAAGACAGAGCATTCACAAAGTCTCCTGTTCCCACGTTCAATTTACAATTGAAAAGATCTGTCCAATTATAAACCCCATCTTGCATATAATATAAAAGACAATCAGATATACACACTTGCAAAAAGATTCAAAGGAAAATGAAAAACATTTCTACTTGGATTTTATTGAAGCTAAAACTGAACTTTGAACTTTCTACGTTGAAACTCACAGATTTCCCTTTAGGTAAGTTTCCTTCGCAGGCCTGCTTGGAAAGATCTTGACGTCCAATCAAGAGACAGACAGCTTCTGGCCAGTCTGAAGCAGGCTGCTCACGACAGTGATAAATTGCATCTCTGATGGGAAGAGCAATTCCAAAGGGAAGAGTTTCCAAGTCTCTTAAAGTGAAACCTTATGGCGAAATGAAGGGAGAAAATTTTTCATTTAGACTCACCACTGTCCTAATTATTCTTCCACTGAAATTAGTAAAATCTATCCTGACAAGTAAGAAAGAACTTTGTTTCATTCATCTTACTACTAGACTAGCATGTTGACATCAGGGATTGGTATAAAAGGTCTCTTTAAAGAACTCCTAAAAACCTTAAGAAAAAGACAATCAAATTGGAAAAACACAAAGGACAGACAGATATTTTCCAAAGAGGAAACACAAATGGTCAACAAGGATATAAAAATATGCACTATACAATGAGTGATCAGGGAAATGCAAGTTAAAAGCACTTAGAAATATAATTTCACACTCACTTGACAGACAAATATTGGGGTCAATCAACACCAACTGTTAGCAACTCTGCAGGGCAAGATTAATTCTCAGCCACAGTTAGTGGTGGCACAAACTGGTCAACTATTTTGGGAAACATCTGGCATGTACAGACAGATCCACCCCTATGGTCCATCAACAGCCATACAGAAGAATCTTGTGCACATGTGCACCAGGACACAAGCATTAAAATATTCATCAGCAATGTTGTTTCATTACGGCAAAAAAAGGGAAGGGAGGAAACAGAATAACTGTAATCATCAATAGAATGGATATATAAGTTGTGATATAGTCAAACAATGGGTTTTATAGCAGAGAAAATGAATGACCTACTGCTACATAAGTCAGTATGGAAGAATCTTTAAAAAGTAACATTGAGTGAAGAAAATAAAACATATTTACATCTACGTCCATTTACATACAAGTTCAAAAACAGACAATACTAAGCAAAATATAAAGATGATAAAACTACAAAAAAAAACAACAGAAAGTAATACAAAATTTAGGTAGGGGTGTGTGGGAAGAGGATACCATGCAGGAGTAGATACACAATCGCCCTCTACTACACTATTAATGTTCTCAAGAAATACAACAGATGCTAGTGCAGGGCCAATCTTCCACAGAAACAAAACAAAACAAAAAATTTGAACACATATATTTGGGGTCGGTCCCATGGCCAAGTGGTTAAGTTCACGTGCTCCACTTTAGCGGCACAGGGTTTCACCAGTTCAGATCCTGGGCATGGACCTAGCATCACTCATCCAGCCATGCTGAGGCAGCATCCCACATAGCAGAGCTAGAAGGACCTATAACTAGAATATACAACTACATACTGAGGGCCCTTGGGGAGAAGAAGAAGATATTGGCAACAGATGTTGGCTCAGGGCCAATCTTAAAAAAAAGAAATGAAAGAAGAGAAATTACAATGGATACCACAGAAATACAAAATAGTATAAGAGAATACCATAAAAAGCTATATGCCAAAAAATTGGACAATCTAGAAGAAATAGATAAATTTACTTAGATTCTTACAACCTCCCAAAGCTGATCTAAGAAGAAACAGATAATTTGAAAAGACCAATCACAAGTAAAGAGATTGAAACAATAATTAAAAACCTCCCAAAAAATAAAAGTCCAGGACCAGATGGCTTTCCTGGAGAATTCTATCAAACATTCAAAGAAGATTTAATACCTATCCTTCTCAAACTATTCCAAAAAACTGAGGAAGATGGAGCACTTCTTAACATATTCTATGAGGTCAACATCACCCTGATACCAAAGCCTGACAAGGACAACACAAAAAAACAAAACTACAGCCCAATATCGCTGATGAACATAGATGCAAAAATCTTAAAGAAAATATTGGCAACCTGAATACAGCAATACATTAAAAAGATAATACAACATGATAAAGTGGGATTTATACAAGGGACACAGGGATGGTTCAACATCCACAAGTCAATCAATGTGATACATCACATTAACCAAATAAGGAATAAAAACCACATGATCATCTCAATAGATGCAAAGAAAGCATTTGACAAGATCCAACATCCATCTATGATAAAATCTCCTAACAAAATGGCAATAGAAGGAAAGCACCTCAACATAATAAAGGCCATATATGACAAACCCACAGCCAACATGATGCTCAATGGGGAAAAACTGAAAGCCATCCCTCTGAGAACAGGAACAAGACAACAGTGCCCACTCTCATCACTCTTATTCAACATAGTACTACAGATTTTGGCTAGAGCAATTAGGCAAGAAAAATAAAAGGAATTCAAACAGGAAATGAAGAAGTGAAACTCTGCAGACAACATGATTTTATATATAGAAAACCCGAAAGAATCCATCAGGAAACTATTAGAAGTAAGCAAGTACAGTAAAATTGAAGGGTACAAAATCAACATGCAAAAATCAGTTGCATTTCTATACTCTAATAATGAACTAACAGAAAGAGAACTCAAGAATACAATCCCATTTACCATCGCAACAAAAAGAATAAAATATCTAGGAATAAATTTAAACAAAGAGATGAAAGACTATACACTGACAACTATAAGACATTACTGAAAGAAATCGATAACATAAAGAAATAGAAAGATATTCCATGCATATTGATCAGAATAAACATAGTTAAAATGTCCATACTACCCAAAGCAATCTACAGATTCAATGCAATCCCAATCATAACTCCAATGACATTCTTCACAGAAATAGAACAAAGAATCCTAAAATTCATATGGGGCAACAAAAGACCCCGAATAACTAAAGCAATCCTGAGAAAAAAGAACAAAGCCGGAAGCATCACAATCTCTAACTTCAAAATGTACTACAAAGCTATAGTCATCAAAACAGCATGGCACTGGTACAAAAACAGGCACACAGATCAATGGAACAGAATTGAAAGCCAGAAATAAATCCACACATCTACAGACAAGTAATCTTCAACAAAGATGCTAAGAATATACAATGGAGAAAAGAAAGTCTCTTCAATAAATGGTGTTGGGAAAACTGGACACCCACATGCAAAAGAATGAAAGTAGACCATTATCTTATGCTGTACACAAAAATAAACTCAAAATGGATCAAAGACTTGAAGGTAAGACCCGAAACCAGAGAACTTCTGCAAGAAAATACAGGTAGTACACTCTTTGACATCAGTCTTAAAATGGATCTTTTCAAATACCATGTCTTCTTGGACAAGGGAAACAAAAGAAACAATAAACAAGTGGGACTTCATCAGACTAAGGAGCTTTTGCAAGGCAAAGGAAACCAAGATCAAAACAAAAAGACAACCCATCAATTAGGAGAAAATATTTGCAAATCATATATCCAACAAGGAGTTAATCTCCATAATATATAAAGAACTCACACAACTGAACAACAAAAAAACAAAAACCTGATCAAAAAATAGGCAGAGGAGATGAACAGACATTTTTCCAAAGAAGATATACAGATGGCCATTAGGCACATGAAAAGATGTTCAACATCGCTAATCATCAGGGAAATGTAAATCAAAACTACAATGAGCTATCACTTCATACCTGTTAAAAGGGCTATAATCACCAAGACAAAAAATAACAAATGTTGGAGAGGTTGTGGAGAAAAGGGAACCCTCATACACTGCTGGTGGGAAAGCAAAGTGGTGCAGCCACTATGGAAAACAGTATGGAGAGCTCTCAAAAAACTAAAAATAGAAGTACTATACGACCCAGCTATCCCACTACTGGGTATCTATCCAAAGAACATGAAATCAACAATTCAAAGAGACTTACATACCCTATGTTCACTTCAGCATTATTCACAATAACCAAGACATGGAAGCAAGCCAACTGCCCATCGACTGATGATTGGATAAAGAAGATGTGATATATATATCCAATGCAAAACTATTCAGCCTTAAAAAAAGACAAAATCGTCCCATTCACAACAATATGGATGGACCTTGAGGGTACTATGTTAAGTGAAATAAGTCAGACAGAGAAAGACAAATTCTATATGATTTCACTTATATGTGGAAGATAAACAAACATACGAAGAGAACACTTCAGTGGTTACTAGGCGGACGGGGCCTGAGGGATGGGCACAAAAGATGGAGGAGAATACTTATATTGTGACAGATAAATAATGTACAACTGAAATTTCACAACGTTGTAAACTATTATGACCTCAATAAAAAATTAAATAAAAATAAAAATAAATAAACCTAGGAGCACGGGCTTTGGGAACAGAGAACTCTTTTCCTTCTCTTTTCCTCTTCCTGGCTGAATCTTCATCTTGGTGCCTAAGATCCCTGGCCTATATCCTTCAAAAGCATACCCTGAAATGTTTATACAATTTCTTTTAGATCTTGCCAGAAATACTCACTTCTGATATCTGAGTATTACAACGGCTTCAAGTTTGAATGAGTAGTGATCAAAGTACTCTATTCTGAGGCTAGTCCACATAGCCACAGCCTTGTCTGGTCTAAGATAAATGGCAAATAAAGATTTCTTACCCACTGAGAGATAAAAAACTGGTACCCCACATATTATTACATGGAGGCTGTGCGATTGTCAAGTAAAGGAAGTGTGGCTTGATGGGCCATAATCTACCCTTTCATAGTGCAAGACCCCCTTTTCAGGCCTCCCAGTTCTAGTTAGCATTGAGGAAGCAGGGCCTAGTCAGGAAAGAGGTGTCCAGGGAAAGCAGGGGTTTCTCAAGGGCATTTCAAAAGCATATAAAAAGTAACAAAGACTACCTTACCAACATTAGTCATCCAGACAACTAATCTTTCAGCTAGACTAGAAACTGATGTAGCATGTCTGAAACTAAACCTGTAAGAGAATAAGAAGATATTAAACAGAACAGTAAAACACACTAGTGTTTTATATTCCTAATATAAAAGCACAATCTGAATAAAAGTTACCTGTTTTCCTCTTGTTCTGTTTGAGACTGTTGGGGGGCTAAAAGACAATAAAATGAAACTTTATTTTGATGCTTATCCTAGTAAAGAAAACACATCACACACAGGAGACATTTGGAAATAAAAATTCATTGACAAACAACTCCTAAAAAATAATAAAATAAGCAGTACTCAGGCAGACAGGAAAGTCTAACTTTCCTGAGGCTAAAATAGTCTTTTTAGGCATACCGAAAATACAAACTTAAGATTTTTAAGTAATCCTGGTCTGATAATCAGTTGTGCAAAACTGCAACAGTGCAAGATGCTGCCTCTAAAATGGGGCAACACACGGCCCCTAAAGCAAACACTTACAAAATTTTTACTTTTTTATTTCAACTGTGACATCGACATTTATAAAAATTTGTTTTGGGAAGTCTAACATTACGTTGACTTACCTATAGTTATTTTAGATAAATACTGTGAGGATTCTTCAGAAACAGAGCTCTCATCACCAAGTATATAGAGTGCAATACTCTGCATAAGGAGAAAATTAACATATTTTTAAATGACTGAGGTATAATTACATATAGGAAAATTTATCCATTTCAGGCGTACAGCTCTGAATTTTGACAAATGTTATACAATCCTATAACCACTACCGCAATCATGATACAGAACACTCCCATCACACACAAAGTTTCTTTGTACCCTGTGTGGTCAATCCGCTCCTTCTACACTCAGCACGGAAACAACTTGCCTGTTCTCTCTCCCTGTAGCGTGATCTATTCTACAATGTCACGTAAATGGAAGCACAGAACACGTAGTCTTCTGTGTCTTACCTCTTTAACTCAGCATACCTTTGAAACTCATCACATCACTGCACGTATTAGTAGTTGTTTCCTTCTACTGCTGAGTAGTCCATTATACACATGTGCTAAACTTTGTTTACCTACTCATAAACTGATGGACGTTTGGAATGTATTCAGTTTGTGGCAATTATGAGTAAAGTTGCTACAAACATTCACATATAGGTCTTTGTGTGTGTATATGTTTTCATTTCTCTTTAGTAAATATCAAGGAGTAGGACTGCTTTGTCTTATGGTAAGTATATGTTTAACATTGTAAGAACTTTATCAAAGTGTTATGCCATTTTTACAATCCCACCAGAAACATATGAGAGTTTCAGTTGCTCCATATCCTCATCAAAACTTTTTTGGGTTTTTAGTCATCCCAATAGGTGTCTAGTGAAAGCTCACTGTGGCTTTAACAAGCTTTTAAACTATCATGTTCATTTACAAACAATACTAAAAACATTTACAAACCAATTACTTGACTCAGGGTCATCTGCTAAAGTAGGGTAATTATTTTAAAGAGAGAGTCTTATCACCAAAGACGTATTTTAAAAATGTTAACTGCCTCAAACCAATCTTGGAAATAGGTGGGATTAACCACCAGGCTAAAACATCTTTATTTACTAAATATCTCTATGTCCTCACCCTAAGCCCCAAAGAGCTGTAGTGGTATTTGCTTGAGGAGGAAAAAAGACATAAATAAGACAAAGAGAAAATATATTAAACTTCAGAGAGTTTAAAATACTTTGCATATGACACAAATGCAAAAGTCTATTTTTCATCTCAAGTTTTTTAGCTATAAATTACATGATTCAAAACCAACTCAGTAATAGATACAATCAGGTCTATCTTTCTACTAAATGAGAAAATGTACATAAAGTTCCTTCAAGACAACAGGTCACCAATAAAAGTTAGATTTCTTCCTTACTTTCCTTTCGCTCATTTCAAAAGACAGCAAAAAGATATTATCTCTTACACAAGTGACTCAACAGTGATGAGCCACTAATAAACTCAAAAGGCCTGATACAGGTTTGCTGCAAATGTCTCGTTAGCTAAATATCACCTCAAAAACAATTAAAATCCAATAAAACTCAGAATGACGAAACAAAAACCTATCAGAAAGGGTTTCTGTTTCCAACAATTTGGTGAAGTATTATTGACCAACCCTCCCACAAAGAATTAAACAAGCTACATAAAATATTTTTTTTAATATTTTTGTGAGGGGCCAGCCCGGTGGCATAGGGGTTAAGTTTGAGTGCTCCACTTCAGCGGCCCGTGGTTTGCAGGTTCCAATCCCAGACTCGGACCTAGCACCACTGGTCAACCCATGCTGTGGCGGCATCCCACACAAAATAGAGGAAGACTGGCACAGATGTTAGCTCAGTGACAATCTTCCTTAAGCAAAAAGAGGAATATTGGCAGCAGATGTTAGCACAGGGCCAATCTTTCTCAAAAAAAAAAAAAAATTTGTAAGTACATTGGTGAGGTGGCAAGTTATAAAGGAATACTGGGAGGATAAAAAGTAAACGAAGGAGAAAGCCCAGAGGTCAACTGAGCACTGAAGACAGTTTCACTGAGAGACAACCTATGGAATGGGAAAAAATATTTGTAAGCCATATATCTGATAAGGGATTAATAGTTAGAGGATATAAAAACAACTAAAACTCAACAATTAAAAAAACAACTCAATTCAAAAATGGGCAAAGAACTTCAATAGATATTTTTTCATATAAATGGCCAATAAATAGATGAGAAGATGCTCAACATCCCCAATCATTAGGGGAATGCAAATCAAAACCACAATGAGATATCACACTTCACACCTACTAGGATGACTGTAATTTTTTTTTCAAAGGAAACTAGCAAGTGTTGACAAGGATGTAGAGAAACTGGAACCCTTGTCCAGTGCTGGTAAGAATGTAAAATGGTGCAGCTGCTGTGGAAAACAGTTTAAGAAGTTCTTCAAAAAGTTAAACACAGAACTATGATATTCCTCAGCAATTCCGTTCCCAGGTATAAATGCAAGAGAACAGAAAGCAAGTTGTGCACCCATGTTCATAGCAGCATTATTCACAGTAGCCAAAAGGGAGAAACAACTCAATGTCCATTAACAGATGAACAGATAAACAAAATGTGGTAATCCATACAATGGAATATTCTTCAGCCTTAAAAAAGAATGAAATTTAGACGCGTGCTAAGGCACAGATGCACCTTGAAAACATTACAATAAGCGAAATAAGTCAAACACAGAAGAACAGATATCGTACAATTCCACTAATATGAGATACCTAGAATAGGCAAATTCAAAGAGACAGAAGGAAAAACAGAGGCTATCGGGCTGGAGGGGAGGGGGAGTGGGGAATCACTGTTTAATAGGTACAAAGTTTACCTTGGGGATGACGAAAAAGTTTTGGGTATAGATAGTAATGATGGTTACACAACATTGTGAACTTATTTAATAGCACTGAATCGTATACTTAAAAATAGTTAAGATAAATATTACATTACGTATATTTTACTAGGATTTTGAAAAAAAGCAGAATCACTATTCTGTGTGTCTGTTTCAAAGACACAGAAGGCTCTGAGCCTTTCTCAACATGAAGCAAAGGAGAATATAAGGAAAAAGACAGGTGGGGTGCAAGGACATTTACAGTCCATGGACATTTGGGAGAGGACACAAAAGCATATGGTTCTCCTGTAAGCTGGGAGGGCCCCATCTCTGGAAAGGTCCACAAAGGACCTGTAAGCAAGCTGTTCCGGGGTGGGGACACCAAGGGACAGACACATGAAGGAACTCAACTTTACTGACGTCCTTTGGTTCTATTTGAAGGTTTAACCTTGAACATGTATTAACTATTCAAAACAAACTAATTTTTAAAAATAAAGATGCCTTTCTTTGAGGAAAGAAATCAAGTAGGATTTTTTTCATAGCTACACACATGCTCATTATAAAATTTAAATGAAAAGGCAAAGGAATTAAAAGAGCTAAAATAATTTTGGAAAAGAAGAGTAATGGAAGGAGTACACTAACCAAGTTTAAGACTTACTATAAAGCTACAGTAATCAGGTCAGTGTGGACAGCAACATAGATCAATGGACCAGAACAGGAAGTCCAGAAATAGACCCCCACAAGAATATGGTCAACTGATTTTTGACAAAAGTGCAAAAGCAATAGAGAAAGAATAGTCTTTTCAACAAATGGCGTTAAAAGAAGTCGGCCATCCAAATGGAAAACCCTCGACCTAAGCCTTATATCTTATAAAAAATTAACAAAATGGATCATACATCTAAATGTAAACTGTAAAACTCCTAGAAGGAAATACAGGAGAAAAATCTTTGTGACCCGAAATTAAACAATGAATTGTTAGACATGACACCAAAAGCACTATCCATAAAAGAAAGAACTGGATAAACTGGCTTCATCAAAATTAAACCTTTTTGCTCTGCAAAAGAAACATTAAGAGGATAAGACATGACAAGCTACAAACCAGGAGAAAACATTTGTAATCCACATCTCTGACAAAAACTCCTATCTAGGACTCTCAAAACATCATTAGCCACTAGGAAAATGCAAATTAAAACCATAATGAGATAACACTACACATCTATCAGAGTGGCAAAAATTAAAAATCATGACAATACCAAACACTGACAAGGATGTAGGGAAATTGCAAATCTCACACACTTATGGTGAGAATGTAAAATGGTACAGTCACTGAAAAACAGCTGAAGTTTCTTAAAAAACTATATACTTACTACATGACCATCAATCCCACCTCTGGGTAGCTACGCTAGAGAAATGAAAACTTATGTTCATACAAAAACTTGGGCATGAATGTTTCTAGTAGCTGTATTCATAAATGCTAAAAACTGGAACCAACCCAAGTATCTCTAATGGGTGAATGGATAACCAATGTGATACATACAGCGGCAGATTAAAAGCAATGAACTGCTGATATAGGCAACAAGTTGGATGCATCTCAAAAGCATGAGGAAATTTTTGGGGGTTGATGGAACTGTTCTGTACCCTAATTATTGTGATGACTACATGAATCCATATACTTGTTGAAATTCATAGAAGTGTACACAAAATGAAAATAAGTTGGTTTTTTGGCATGATAATTTTTTAAATTAAATTTAAAAAGAAAAACAATAAACAAATTAGGCAACACTCTGAATACATACCAAGACTACAAGTCTGCTTCTTTCACAGATTCCAGGGAGGTAAGGATAGGGTGGCATTCCTTCGCCCCTCAGACAAGAACTCACCCACTGATAAATATTTGGTGGCTCAGAAGTAAAAAATGATGGATGATGCATAAATCCTGTTTGACCTTTAGAATTAGATAAATGTTTATAAAGATATAAGAATACATTAAGACAAAACTATTTTATTCTAAAGGAAAAATGATCAACACTATCTGTCATTTGGAAACAATCAGAATAACATTTTTCCATATTCTCCAAAATCCTTCATCTTTTCTGCCACAGTAATTAACTGATTATAATATGTAGAATTTAAATGACTACTAGTTTATCCCATTCTGGATGGAAATTTAGCAATTTCTTATACTCAAGGCATATAAAGAATCTAACCAAAACTTTTTGCCCTGACCCTAAAGGTGAGAAAACAGAAGACACACCCAGGATTCCACTCCAACAACTGGGCCCCAATCTTGAATCCCTTTAGCTCGAAGTCTAGGACAGTATAGTGATGATAGAAATGTTCTATATCTGTACTGTCCGATATGGCAACCACTAGCCCCATGTGGCTACTGAGCACTTGAAATGTGGCTGGTGCAACTGAGGAACTGAATTTTTAATATCAGCTAATTTAAATAACATATGGCTGGTGGCCACTATTTGGACAGCACAGGTCCAGGGCAAAGCATCCTTGGCACTAAGGAATGGGTAAAATTTTTCCCACACACTGAAGACATTATGGCTTACTACTAGTCAGAGATCAAGAACTACAAACTAAAATCTGCCTGGTGGAAAGACACTGCCTCTGACTTAGAGGCTAACAGTAAGAATCACACCGTGTTCTATTCGCCGAGAAGGATGCAAGCAAATGTCACTATAGAAAATCTTCAATGACACAAACACTTACCTTGATCAACTGTGCACACTTGTCCAGTAGTTCTGACAAGCGTTGGGTAATCTCTATAATAATGATCTACATAAGGTTCCAATTTTAAATCCCTAAAAGAATAAGACCATATAAAAAAAGAAATAACAAGGAAGGTATTATAGCATTTTCCCCCACAGAGTGAGAAGGGTTCATCAGTTGAACTTTTCAATTTAAAAAAATTTACTTATGAGAAAAAAGATAATCAAATGTAGAGTCTCTTTATTCTACTTCCAGACTTTAAATTGCCCAATATGACAAATGCAACCCAAACTCCTTTTGCTAGATAAATTTTGTGGACGTAAAACTAGAGTAAAGACACTGTGGTCTAGTTTCCCCTGTTATTTATTAGCCGTTTGATCTTCATGAAGTCACCTCTATGAGCCTCAGTATTTTCTTCTAGAAAACGGAAATATCAGTTAACTCACTCAGAAGTTTTAAAGATTAAATAAGATAATATACGTGAAAAATACCTTATAAAACGTAAAACATTACACAAATGTTACTTATTTCAGTAAGCCAGAATTAGAATTTGGAAATCATTTCATTACAAAAGAATTTTCATGACAGTAAGGATTTGTCATAAGAGAAACTGACAAAATTAAAATTGCCATGTCTCAGAAAAGAATTTCAGTATCTCAAGCAAGATCACAGAAATTAGAAAATGTGCTATAATCTTAACTCAGAGGCTGACATTTCACTTCAAATTCAACTTTCTTTCTCACCAAGGGTCACAAGGACTGAAACACTGCCTAAGCAAGACCTTTAGAATTCAGTGCCAAACACAAGGTGCTAGAAATGCTGTTAAAACATGTCACTAGAATAATCCTATTGTGGATCCATTACAACAGCCTGAAAGACAGGGACAACAACAGACTGTGACAACAAAAGCACAGTAAAAAGAGCTTAGAACTCGCAAGCATTCACGTTCTCAGAAACACACGGGCAAGTTGCCTCATCACTAAAATAGGGACCATAATACTTATTTGAGAATTTATATATGCAAACTACAATTCTGTCAACTGTAAGAACTATTTGAATGCAGGTATTATTATAAAACAATAGGTGTTATTACAGAGCTTCCACCACTGTGCAGCCAGTTTGTCAAAATGGACATCTGAGCAGGTCATCTCCATTGTTTAACACACTTTTGTAACTTCCCACTAATCTTAGGACAAAGACTAGGAACCCCAGCATGGGCCACAAGGCCCTACATAGCCAGTATCTTCAAACAATTCAGTGGCTTATAGAAAATCCTCTGATTTTTTGAGAAGGTAGATTTCAGAAATTTATTTACAAGGTTCTTATATGATATTCATGGCTAAGATCAAGACATCTAAGGATCTCTTGGCAGTTTCTAAACTATAAAGAATATTTACCTTGCCAGCTGAACGAGAAGGTCAACAAGTGAACGAATTCCTTCTCCCATTAGAGTATTCAACTTAAGCTCCTCATAGACAAGGTGAAGAACAAAAAAAATCGCAGGTATGTGAGTAAAGAGAAGCGTAGAAGAATCCAGAATGAGATTCTGTGAAAAATCCTCATCCTTCATTTGTGAAACCTCCAAAGGACTCAAACATAAAGATCTATTCAAAAGATGAGACTCAACATTCTGGTGGTAGTCGGAATTCAGTAAATATTCCCAGTCCTAAGAAGAATCAAGAAGATATTAATTTTTTAAATAATGCTTCTTTGTAACGTCAACATTAAAAGAAAACCAAATTCACTTAAAACAATTCAAGTTCCATTTTCACATTAAATTGATGTCAAATATGAAAAAGATCACAATGTTGAAAAATTAGGATCATCATCAAAATAGCTAAGGAATTTCCAGATGCCAGCAATAAACATTAAGACAAGCCACGGTTAAAACCTATTGGAAAAAATTTAGTCATGCCATGTTAGGCTCTGGGAGACTCTGGGAGAAGAATCCTACTACTTACACAGAGATTGAGAAAGAAAATTTAACATTATCTTAGGTGATGTCTTATGAAGCCAAAAGCAAAGAATGAAAGGTGGGAAGTCTAGACAGGCAGGTTTAGTGACCACTACACTGAGGTGCATTTTGGTAAAAGGAGGGCTACTTGTACCCAGTTAGTGTATTTATCTTCCTATGTTTATAAAATGCTGAACCTAGTAATAACCTAATAGTCAACTGAATTTTATATTCGGACTGATTGTACCACATTTTTCAAATATTGAGTCTGTTCTGGTTTCTACTTTTGATTTATTGTATAAGAGAATGTGGTCTATGCTATTTTCAGATCTTGGAATTTACTGCAGTATTTGTGAGGCTTAATACAGTGTATTATTCTAACTTAAAAACTCTTGGACTACATACAGAAATAACCACCATAAAAGTAAAAAGCTGATAAATTGAACAACTAAAATTTAAAAAATTTTGCTCATCAAAACACACTATTGGGGCTGGCCCCGTGGCCGAGCGGTTAAGTTCGCGCGCTCCGCTGCAGGCGGCCCAGTGTTTCGTTAGTTCGAATCCTGGGCGCGGACATGGCACTGCTCATCAAACCACGCTGAGGCAGCGTCCCACATGCCACAACTAGAAGAACCCACAACGAAGAATACACAACTATGTACCGGGGGACTTTGGGGAGAAAAAGGAAAAAATAAAATCTTTAAAAAAAAAAAAAAAAACACACTATTGAGTGCACATACTGGGAGGAAACATTCCCAAAACATATACGGCAAAAAACTCACATCAGAATATATAAAGAACTTCTGTGGCTCAGTGAACATTTTTAAAAGTCCAATTAAGAAACAGGCAAAAGAGGAGGCTGGCCCCATGGCTGAGTGGTTAACCTCGCGCACTCTGCTTCAGTGGCCCAGGGTTTCGCCGGTTTGAATCCTGGGTGTGGACATGGCACTGCTCATCAGGCCATGCTGAGGCGGCGTCCCACATGCCACAACTACAAGGACCTACAACTAGGAATACACAACTATGTACCGAGGGGTTTTGGGGAGAAAAAGGAAAACTAAAATCGAAAAAAAAAAGACAAAAGATATGAACAGATACTTCATAAAAAGATACAAGCACGTGGAAAAGTACTTGACATCATTAGTCACCAGGAAAAGGCAGATTAAAACTACAAGAGAAACTACTTCACAGCCTCAAATGGTTAAAATGAAAAAGACTGACAACAGCAAATGTTGGCCAAGATAAAGAACAAGAGGAACTCCATATACTACTGGTCAGAGTGTAACATGGTACAACCAGTTTGGGAAAGAGCAATGACCCAACAAATTCTCTAGGTATTTATGCAAGAAATATGAAAATATATGTCCACAAAGACTTGTTACTGAATGTTGATGGCAGCTTTATTCATAACAGTCCAATAATGGAAACAGCCTAAACATCCATCAGCAAAAGAATGGATAAACAAACTACAGTATATTCATACTACTCAGCAATAAAAAGGCATAAACAGGCTGGTCAGGTGGCAAAATGGTTAAGTTCACGCGCTCTGCTATGGCAGCCCAGGGTTCACCAGCTCAAATCCCAGGCATGGCCCTAGCACCACTCATCAGGCCACGCTGTGGCAGCATCCCACATAAAATAGAGGAAGACTGGCACAGATGTCAGTTCAGCAATAATCTTCCTGAAGCAAAAAAAGGAAGATCAGCAACAGATGTTAGCTCAGGGCAGGGCCAATCTTCCTCACAAATAAAAAATAAAAAGGCACATGGAGCCAGCCCAGTGGCACAGCGGTTAAGTGCGCACATTCTGCTTCAGCAGCCCGGGATTCACCAGTTCGGATCCTGGGTGCAGACATGGCACCACTTGGCAAGCCATGCTGTGGTAGGCGTCCCACATATAAAGTAGAGGAAGATGGGCATGGATGTTAGCTCAGGGCCAGTCTTCCTCAGCAAAAAAGAAAAAAAAAAGAAAAAGAGGAAGATTGGCAGATGTTAGCTCAGGGCTAATCTTCCTCAAAAAAAAAAATGGGCACAAACTACTGATAACTGCAACAACAGGGATGAATCTCAAAAACATTATGCTAAATGAAAGAAACCTTATACGAAAGATTACATCCTATATTGTTTCATTTATATCAAGTCTAGAACAGGCAAAACTAACATATGGTGATAGAATTCAAATCAGTGGTTCCTTCAAGAAGAGAGGAAAGGATGATTAAAAATGGCACAAGGGAATTTTTATGAAATGATGGAAAGGTTCTGTGTTTTGAAAGGCTGTGGGTTATACCAGTGTGCATGTGCCAAAACTGATTAGACTGTAAACTTAAGATCTGCCCATTTATGTAAATTATACCTCAATTAAAAAAATTTTTTGAACCACTTAAGAATATACCCATGGAATCTGATACATTTGAGAACCTAAATTAGAGGATCAATTAGCAATAAAATATCTATAAACCCAAACTTAAATCATGCAGCATTATGCATGTTTAGTAATATGTAGATGATCACTAAAGACAAAAGTGAATAAATAACCAAAGAAAACATAATGAACCATATACTTCAAAATAACTGTGATTCAGTATTAAAATAAAGCAAAAGGTGTTAGAAATGTACACAAACCAACAGGATTATCACAGAAGTGGGAGATTAGTACAAGTATCCACAAATTAATTTATATTAGCAAGAAATAATAATGCTGGGGCCAGCTCTGTGGCCGAGTGATTAAGTTCGCGTGCTCCGCTGCAGGCGGCCCAGTGTTTCGTCAGTTTGAATCCTGGGCGCGGACATGGCACCGCTCATTGAGCCACACTGAGGCGGCGTCCCATGTGCCACAACTGGAGGGACCCACAACGAAGAACATGCAACTATGTACCGGGGGCCTTTGGGGAGAAAAAGGAAAAAAAATAAAAAATCTTTAAAAAGAAAAAAAGAAAGAAAGAATAACGCTTACATCATCAGATCCTGTCTCAGAAGGCCTGGCTTTTTTCGGTGCAATGACTGGTGAAAGTGATCCTTCGAAGTCAAACTGGAAGATAATCCCAAAAGAGAAGACAAAATCATATAAATTTATCACTGTCCACTGGTCAACTTAAAAGATTCAGAAATCAATTCTAACAATTAGAGAAACTGAGGAAACTCATCAAAATTCTATTGTTGGGGAGGCGGGGGAGATTCGCCCTAAGCTAACATCTGTTGCCAATCTTGCTCCTTTTTTCTTCCTTTTTACCCTCCAAAGCCCCCATACATAGTTGTCTGGAGTTGTAAGTTCAAACCTCACTTTTTCATGGAAAAACATGGCACAAATACCTTTCTTCTGGGGTCACTGTGCAGATTAAATGAAATCACATGTGTAAAGCACGTAGTACAGTGCCTGGGCTCACAGGCATTGCAGTGGTAGTTTTCTTTCCTCCTCTGCTTCTGTGATAACACAGATCATCACTCCTTAGTGAAAATAGGACCTTTAACCACATCCAAAATACGCCAGGTCTCAAAGAATCAACCCAATGTTAGTCAAATGTCAGAATTAAGCAGATGTTTATTTAGTCTGTCTACAGTGAACAGTCTAACAATTCCATGGCAGCGACAGGTAGCCACTCTCCAAAATCTTTGTTCTCCTCGACCCACAGCCAGGCTACACATCCCTGCCTCCTTCAGAGTTAGGTGTGGCCCTGTGACAGTGTCACTGTGAGCGAAAGTCAACGTCAGCACTTTCAGGCCCAGTTCATAAAAACCTCCCATGCATGCTCCTCCAGGTTCTCTTCCCTTGCACCTGACCAGATCGAGTAAACCCTCAGGAAATCTTTGAAGCCTCATGTTAAAGATAGCAGACGCTCCATCAGCATGGGTCCCTAATAAGTGCATGGCCTGTTTACCTGTCATAAGAGCAAGACATACATTTTTATCGTGTGCGAGCCCTTACATCTTTTGAGGACTTTCTGTTGTAACAGTTAGCCTATCCTAACTAATAGTCACATAAAAGAAATTTTCTAAAAATTTATTCTTATTCACTTGCCCTGGCATAACCATTGCTATGTCTGCTGCTTCACATGGGCACTGAACTAGCAACTAATCAAGCGTAACTCTATAAACGCCAATGGCTATTTTCCTATGTTTTAAAAACTGACACATTTATCAATTAATCTCATTCATCCGAAAGTTTATTTCTATATAAAAACTAAACATGGATAGCAATAAAGTAATCTTGAAACTGAATATTTAAATATAAAGCTGAATAAAGTAATTTTTGAAGCTGATCAAGAGAAAAGGTTTTCTTGTGAAGCATTCAAATAAAACAAAGGCCAACTCACACGCAATATTATCAAAACAAAAATAAGTAAAAAAACAAAAAAGAGTAAAATCAAAGCAGCAGATGAAATGATAGCTATCTTACCTAAAACTTCACCCAAAATATAGTACGCACACAGACAAAGTCTCAGTCTTACAGTCAGAAAGAATGTCCCTGCTGTTAGACTCATAAGACCTGGAGGTATGGGAAAGAGCAACAGAAATTGTCTGATACAGATACCTCTTTGTGGCATATATGGATCTGCCCTTTTATTTTCATTATTTTAATATCTCGCAGGTTAGCCAACCCTGTTATATGTTCCTGTGGACTCCTGACTTCAATCTATAATGTGGATGTAAAATATTTATTTGTCTGCCTTCCCTGAGACAGTGAATTCCCTGAGAGGAACTATCTGTCTTGTCTAATGCATATGTGAAAAGCCTGGCATCAAGCCTGGCCCACGGCAGGGGCTCAATACCCATCTAATGAAAATATGAGCATCTCAAAGGGCACAAAAAGTTAACCCCAGGTACAACCATTAAGAGAATGTAAGAACCGGACGGAAACATCATCTGGTCCAGTGCTCTCATTTAACACACCAGTAAATTACGGAAGGCCCAAAGAAATACCAAAAATCACATAACTAGTCATTGGCACGAATTTTGCACTTCCTAGCCTCCATCCCATTATTTAAAAGAAGATAAATCTGGACAAAGCAAAATGAAAGCCACTTGCCATTGAAGACTATTTCATCCTGAGCTTTGATTGTAAGGACAAACGACAGCAAGGGTTTAACATGCAGTCCCACAAATAAATGTCAAAGCAACTCGGCCTCGGAACTGATTTCCCTGTTCCTTCCTTTAGGACTATCACGCAATTAAGTCAGAGCGCCAAGTCCTTCTTTACAAAAGAAAAACTGGTGGATGCTCAGTCCTCTCCATAATACGAAGGGACACTGGTTCCCTCCTAGAGAATGGAGCATAATGATCTGTATTCCTCAACGAGTTCCACAGCACAGTAATACACAATAGCTACAAAAAGCTAAAGTGGACTTATTCATACTGTAGAAGTCCTCAGTTTCTAAAAGGCTCAATTTTTTCTTATTTAATAAAGAAAAGAAAATTCTGGAATGAGGTAGTTTTTGTGCAATTGTTTGCAATAAGAAAATTATCCCTCCTTTTCCAGTAAGATTTTTCTCAAGGAAACTGCAGAGGGCAATTCTTTCATATGTTACAACAGACACAAACTCTTAAAAATAATATGTAATTCAGATGGAAAAGGGCACTCATTCAAAAAATGTTCAGTGAGCATCCATCTATGCCAGGAACTACTGTTCAGTCCTAGAGATTGAGTAGTGAACAAAACTAAACAAAAATCCCTGCTTCTGTAGAATTTACATTCCAATGGGAGGAGGAGAGACACAGACGAGCAAGTAAAATATGTAGTATATATTTAATTAGTGCTAAGAGAAAAATAAAACAGGTAAAGGAGATAAAAAGCACAGGTGGGTACAAACATACATAGAATGGACAGGGCAGGCTGCACTGAGGTGACATCTGAAAAAGACCTAAGCTTGTCTTGTCTGGGGGAAGGTATTTTTTCCAGAAGTAACAGCAAGTGCAAAGACCCCGAGGCAAGAACACGTTTGGTGTGTTCAGGGAACAGAATGAAGCCAGTGCGGTGGGGACAACGTAAGCTATAGCTGAGTTCCAGGACAAAGGTGAAGTGCATCCTAGAGTCATTTCTTCCCAGTAACCCAGGCAAGGCTGTCCTAGGAGTGATCTCCAGAGCCGAAAGGAAATCACCCACACTGAAGACACGACCCTGTCAATTCTGCAAATAACCTAAGGGCCTGGAAGGAAGCTTCTGGGGGGGGGCGGTGAGGGATATAGCTTTATATGATGAACAGAATAGGTACTTAGGCTAAACCACTTTCAATCCCCTTGAAATCAAATCATCACAGACCAAGCAATTTGTGTGTGAAAACAGAGTCTGGGCTCCAGAAAAGAACATTAAGCCCTGAGTCAGAAGACACAGTCTGGGCCTAGTTTTGACCAAATCTCTAGTCTGTGATTTCTGTGTGATTCAGTTTCTTCATAAATAAAACCAAGACATTACTTCTAATCCTTGGATAACTTGTAGTCATTTTACAAAAATAAATGAAAAATAATAGTCAAACGTACTCTAAAATGTTAAAAAAACACAATTACTAGTAAAGAATTATCATTAAATATTAAATAATATTTGATTTACAATACATAGATACAATAAGCCTTCGTATTATTCCATTTTGTTGAATAAGGCATACCTATTAGTAAACTGATCTATCACATGACCTGAATGTTGTATTACCAACTATGCAAACATTACATCGATAACAACAGAATAACTGGGGAAGAAAAACAATTGTATGTACTTACATTTCGGGTCCATGCTAAGCGGTCCGTGTTATAACCCATCATGTTCATGAGACAAATCACAAATAAATTCCACTCTGAGTGATAACTGGGTCCTCCTGGAGCACTGTGGACACTGTACCACTTGACAAGCATCTGAACAGCTATTTCTTTCGGCAGGATAAACGTAATTGCTTGCAAACATGTTTGTACTATTAAAAGCAAAGAATTAATTTTAGTATGCTTCTCATACATGTATTTCTTTTCCCTTTTAATAAAAAAGTTTTTTAACAACTACTATGCAAGGCCAATTACTAAGAAAAGAGAAGTGCCAATAGGATGCAAACATAACCTAGCCAATCATTTGAAACTTAAACCAACTACTGAACTCAACAGGGCTTGCAAGAGGTCTCAGGGCAGCCTGTCGATCATTCATTTTGAATCAGAAGTAAGGTAGCAAATAGTCCAGTTTACCTGAGACAGAACTGATTTACATTTACTGCCCCCACAATTATTAACAGCTCCTTATTTCACTCTCAAAAATGTCCTAGTTTCGACATTAAAAGTCATTCTATCAAAAACACATTTCTACATGAATAAATTCATATGAAATATTGCTTAAATACTTCAGTAATAAATATATAATATTCAACACAGTCATGCATCACTCAACGATGGGACTATGTTCTGAGAAATGCATCGTTAGATGGTTTCATCATTGTGTGACCATCACAGAATGTATTTACACAAATCCAGATGGTATAGCCTACTACACACACAGGCTATATGGTACTAATCTTACGGTACTAATCGTATGCAGTCTGTCACTGACCAAAACGTTATGCGACACACAACTGTATATACAACCACAAATAGCAAAGCTTAACTAGCATTAAAAGATATTCTAAGTGAGTGAACACTCCCGTTAACCAAAGCTTCATAACTTTTAATTATTTCTGACAGCAGTTTCTAAAATGTTTTACATGCTGTCTTAAATCAGTCGATATCATGTAATTTACATCTTTCTTATTGATTCAGTGTCATTAATAATTTACAGTGCTACACTGTAATACAGTGACCCCCTTAGGGTGGCAAGGGCTACTGCTGTGAAGAGGCCTGGGTCTGCTTTCAGTAGTAAATGGCCCCAAACAGCAAAGTTTTTGTATTCTCCTATCTTCTCTTTAGAAGATTCTTTTCTTCCCTTCCCACTGTCATTGCTACCAGGCCCCTCCTCAGCAGCATATCCTTTTTCTCATCAATTTGTTGTGTGCGCGCATACAGCAAAGGTTGGAATCAAATGGAATAAACGTTAGAAAACCAAATAACCAAGTTTGTCGTGGCTGAATCCAAAGTAAATGTAAACTAGCTACTGCCTGAGGGGCTGAGGAACACTTCATATGCAGAAACTTACGTGCATGAACTATGTGACTTCCATGTGGCTGTGAGAGAGTATGATTTTATTTTGTTTTTATTCATTTTATCTAATCCATTATTTGTTTTCATATATTTGTTTAGGGTTATACTTCTAGATACATGGCCTTGCAATTACTGGCTAAATACCTTGTAGAGAAGCAGGGTATCTCTATACCACTCAGAATATCCTTTACCACACCAGTGAAAGATGTTCCCTAAAATGAAAAAGTCGTTCCAGCCTACTTACCAAACTCCAGAAATCACACAATCTACCAATGCTTTGCTTTAGCAGTTAGATTTTGAAACTAATAAATGTCATGAATTTTCTTATATCATACAGGCACTGTTTTAACTTACAATTGTTGGCAAATCCTTTCAATTCTAAAGTTTTCTGTACTATTCTTTGTTCAGAAATATTCTCCATCTACTATTTTCCAAATTGCATTTCAATAATAATTCAAGCAGACTCCCATTTTATTAGAATACTCCTGACTGTATTTCGACTATAATATTTTTATTCAATTAAGACAACTATGTTCATTTCTCAATTTATCTAACAGTTAGAGATTTATTTTAGGATTAAAAATTATCAAATATGCCAAAAATTTAGTTGCTTAGATTTACTTCTCAGATTTTCTTGCAAGAAACATATCCATGTATTGTAATCTCACTGCATGGCATTCTTCAACATAAAAAATCTCAGAAAAACAGAACTAGCACATTCTTCAAGTGTACCCCAGCCTTAGAGCACACATGGAATGGACATCGCAAAGTGCTCCCCAGCTCTTTACAGCTTCTCTGCAAAGTAAAAAACTTGATCCCATGGCTTCAAAAACAGCAGAATTTTGAAAACTCCGATTATTATTGTAAATCAGCAATTACTCCAAATCTTATCAATCAAACTGAGAATACATGGAAGTGAGGTCTGACCCTCAATCGTACCTAATTCAGAGGTGGCAATTTCAGGAATAGTAATCCTAACCATGGAGCCATTACTCAGTTCCTAGTAAAAAGAATGGAAACAAATAAGAGCAAGTAAATAGAATTTGTGCATTCTAAGTCTCTGAATGTTTTAAAAATAGCCAATGTTTTATAAGACTGTTGGTCTATCAAAGCAAAACTGAATAAAATAAATGAAAAACAAGATTTTTCGAACAGAACTGAATACTACCAAATTTCAGAAACTGTCAATGTGCTTATCTGAAAAACATTTCCAAAAATTCTTGTTTTCATTGTCTAATTTTTACACAGACACTAAGAGTCACCATCACCAAAAGAAGATTAACTTTTAATGAAAACACAAAATTCATGTCAATATAAAATTCAACTGATTAAACAAGCTTTATTTTTAATTTTTTTTTTTTTTAAAGGAGGATTAGCCCTGAGCTAACTGCTGCCAATCCTCCTTTTTCCTGGGGAAGGCTGGCCCTGAGCTAACATCCATGCCCATCTTCCTCCACTCTACATGGGGGACACCTACCACAGCATGGCGTGCCAAGCAGTGCCATGTCTGCACTCGGGATCCAAACCAGCAAACGCCGGGCCACCGAAGCAAAACGTGTGCACCTAAACGCTGCACCACTGGGCCGGCCCCTCAATAATTTTTAATACCATAGAAACTTTAGAAAAGTTAAGCAAAATTAAAGTAAAACAGTGCAAAAAAAAAGACACAATAGATTTTAAAAATCATGAGAAATGCTGTTTCCATTTTTTAGACAAAATTCTACACTCTGACAAATTTGAAATGACAGCCATTTTCTTGGAAAGCTACCTAATCTTTTAAAAATAAATATACTTACTAGAGTTACTCTGTTATGGACAGGGTCTCTTATAGAATGAATATAAGTTCCAAGCTGTTGGAAAGTACAATCTTCGTTATAGAGACAATCATGAAGTTTTGAAGAATCCCTTAGTTCTGGAACAGGAGACAATAGAACAACCTGTAAAAAGTCATAAATACAACATATATGAAGTATTTTTTGAGAAATTAAGGATAAAGAAACAATTTTTTTGGGATATGGTCCAACTAACAATTGTATATGATTTAAAATCATTCTGCCTAGGTATGATGGAGTACCTTGTAGCAGACCAAGGTCCTCACCAAAAGCAACTAGGAAAAGCAGATCAAGTAGCAAAAGATCTGATCAATAACACTGGAGAGCTGTGGAGACAACCTGGACTTGAGGGGCCAAGACTTAGGAGAGAAAGAAGGGAACCACAGGGAGGTGGCCCGAAATTCTTACACTGCTTTTCCCACTCTGGGCATTTGCAATATTTGGTGGAAGTTGCAGGGGGACAATATGGGTAGACGGAGAGCGCGTAAGGAGGGCATGGCTAAGAGGAAGAAGAGGCAGCAACACTGTCGGCAGTCTCACAGGGCTGGGACATAAGCTGTAATCTGAAGCAGCCACTGCAGATATGACCTGAGCATTTAAAACCCCAGAGAAAAAGGAGAGCAATGAGAAAGCAAAGAAATGAGACAGGTACTTAGTGTAGCTCCCCTGGAGGCAAATGTTTATTCTGAAAATACAAGAACGACATTTATTTGCACAATTGTAGATATGCAAACAAAAATTTTAAATGATCTTAGTTAGTAATTACAAACAGATGCTTCCAATTTTAGATCCAGTCATGACCACGGACCCTTTCTGTATTCCTTTAATTCAGTTTATAGAACATCTCTAAGTGAATATCTTGTCAACACTGAGAGCTAATGAAGCTAAGATGTGTTTATTATATTCTGGCTTCTACTCCAAAGCTGCTAAAAAGACCCTGAGCTTCACTGGCACTAAATCTGTGTCTAGTTGCACAATCTACCAGAGAAGCGGGAACACCATCAGCCAATGTGTTAGCCTATGGTTTCCTTGTGATCTCAGGGCTACCGTAAAGACACTAACCATTCCTGGGCTAATGGATTCTAAGAAAGTTGGGAATGATTTTACAGTATAAGAAAATTCGTCCAAATTAGATAAAACTCTCTGACACTTCACCAGCTCCCCATGTGGAAGTTCCGCAAATGTCCTGGCTTAAAAGGAAAGAGTTCACACTGCACACATTTAAAAAATAAAATCAAAGCCTGGACAATAGCCAATACAACTGCCAGTACCAACCTTCACTTTGAACTGCGCCTAAACATCTGCACTCAGATGTCTCTCAAATCCAGACGGCTTTTCTGCAGGCTGCTAACTCAGTAAGCATGGGCATCCAGCCAGATTGCTCAGAGAACTCGGAGCCTCGTTTCCCAACACCTCTCTCCAGCACAGCACAAAACCAATCAGCTGACGAAGCCCATCATTTCCATCTCTCCAGGCCTTTCAGGTCACTCCCCTCCTTTCCAATATCCTGCCGTAACTCAGACCCTCTTTGCACACCTTAAATTAACACACACAACCCTTGGAATCTAACTGGTCTCTCTACCTTCAATACCAAGATAAACTCACCTAAAACACAGATCCTAACACTCATAACTCCGTCCTCAAAAATCTGTAATGCTCTGGTGAATGCATTCTAACTAAAAACCACCTATTCCTCCTTTCTTCCTTTAAGAGTACATTAGTAAGAGTGTAAATCCCAGCCCTATCACTTGTTAGCTATATGACTTTAGACAAGGAACCTCTTTCTAACTCTATGTACTCATTTGTAAAACAGGTATCAATAACTTCCCAATAAAGCTGTCCTAAGGGATTAAATGAGCTACTACATAAAAAACACCGAGAACAGTGCCTAGCACACAGAAAACACTCAAGAACAGGTTATTATTATTATCCTGTCCCCTGCCCTGCCTCACCCAACAGACTACTGGTACTTTTATAAGCACTCATTCATTCCAGACTTGCGAGTCTTAACTTGTAGGCTGGAGATGGAGATACAAATACGCATTAAAACTGCTCTGCACTCCCCTGCCTCGACGCCTGTGCCCCTGGGATTCTTCTTTGCCCGAACGCCCCTTTCCATCTACAGACATCCTACTTATCCTCAAGGTCCAAACCAAGTTAGACACATCTCTCAGAGACAAGCCTTTGGTTCGGCCACATCAACCCATCAGGATGTATCTTCCTATCAGTGAATCTCCTATGGTACTTTTTGTTCCTCATTCATAAGTGTTAACAGTCTACCTGAAATTATAATTTCTTATGCAGATAATACATCTCTTCCACCCAAGTAAATTGTGAGATCCCTAGATGGAAAAGCATTCATCATTTTCATCTCTGTAGCACTTTCAAAAGTACCTTACACATCACAATGGAGGTCAATGTATGTTTACTGAATCATTTGTGTTTGAAAACTTTTATATTGTACAAGTATTCGCTAAACTTCCAATTCTATCACTTTAAAAAAAAAAGTTAACCACGGAAAGACTATTTGACCAAACTTCTTTAAAACACTATTAATTTGGGGCTGGCCCCGTGGCTGAGTGGTTAAGTTCGCGCGCTCCGCTGCAGGCGGCCCAGTGTTTCGTTAGTTCGAATCCTGGGCGCGGACATGGCACTGCTCATCAGACCAGGCTGAGGCAGCGTCCCACATGCCACAACTAGAAGAACCCACAACGAAGAATACACAACTATGTACCGGGGGGGCTTTGGGGAGAAAAAGGAAAAAATAAAATCTTTAAAAAAAAAAAAAAACACTATTAATTTTTGACAACATCTAATTCATTTCTCACCTCATCCAAGGATCCAAGTAGCTTACTAAGAGGCTTAGGAGTACTGACACTGTCAAGTGGAGTGCTGGGCCGAGGCATCGTGTTGGACATTGTCAGGGAAGGAGCCGGCAGTCCAGGAATAAATACCTTTCCCACCTTTAAGCAATAAGAAGATATGGAAAAAATATTGGCTTTAATGTATCATATCTTTAAATAAAATGTTTGACATGTAAGCATATATTTCTTTTGATATTTCAAATTTTATGCTCACCAAACAAAACTAAAAAATAAAGAGAATTAAAACTTTAGTAATGTACCGAATTCTACCATCCAACTACAAATATCTTGGCATAATTTCTCTTGGTCTGATTCTTACTCTTCATTGCTGAGGACCTTTTTTTCTCCCCCACAGGAAAGGGTGGGGAATATTAATAGAGTTCACACATTATACAAAATCCCATATACTATGTGCATTTTTCTACCTTATTAGCGGTAAGGACAGCAGGGACTAAATTTTTAGACACTATAAGCAGCAATCTTGTCAACTAATTCTCCAGACAGAGAGAAAGACCACCAATTACTTCTCAGGGGCTAAAAAAATGACGCTGAGCGATGCTCAAGAAATTAAATCCAAGCTAACTCAAACTGTGCTCTAGCTTATGATCTGTCTTCCATTATAAACTCTCAAATACTTCTTCCTCAAAAGAACTTTACATGAAGTAAATTCTTCATTGACTTTAGAAGAATGAGTTGACAACTCATGCTAACCACCCCTTATTTTAGCTATCCGTAGGGTTCTCAGAAAAAACACAACAGAAATTCACATCCATACAGGCTAAAAACTCTCTTTTTTCTTCTTCTCCCCAAAGCCCCCACTACATAGTTGTATATTCTAGTTGCAGGTTCTTTTGGTTATGCTATGTGGGATGCTGCCTCAGCATGGGCTGACAATGTCTGCGGTGCCATGTCTGCACCCACGGGATCTAAACTGGCGAAACCCCAGGCCTCGGAAGCGGAGCATGCAAAGTTAACCATTTGGCCACGAGGCCGGCCCCCATACAGGCTGAAAACTCTTGATAAGATTAAAGGAAATACTCAACTAAATACCAAAGTGAAATTTTAACAATATATATATTTATGTCAATATACTACTAAACAGCTAATATAATTACAAAAGTTACCCAAATAAAATCCTTAGGATTAAAAAGCAAAATGAGAGTGGAACTAGTATAAAGATTTTAAAAAGCTAACAGAGACATCCAGTTAATGAAAACATGGAGTAAGCACATTCCATGCTATTCTTCCCACTAACTACTACAACAACAAAAAAATTGCAGGAAGTTTATAATGCAACAGAAGGTGAGGAAAAGAAGATTGACTGGCTAGGGACCTGAGAACCAGGAATGAGCTATGATGAATTCTCTAGGTTTTGGGGGGGTTTTGGGGTTTTTTTAGGAGGAAGATGCCCCGAGCTAACATCTGTGCCAATCTCCCTCTATGTTATGTGGGATGCGGCCACAGCACGACTTGATGAGTAGTGCTAGGTCCATGCCTGGGATCCAAACCCGTGAACCCTGGGCCACTGAAGCAGAGCGTGCAAACTTAATCACTACACCACTGGGCCAGCCCCTAGGTTTGTTTTTCTTTTTGAACTCCTTCCATAACGGGGCCTTGAGCTTTTGAGGAGCCTGCAACCCAGAAACGCCCACAGGCGCAGACCAAAAGAGGCCCCTTAAGAAAACCTTGCTCTTTCTAGCCAAAGTGTCAGAAAAAGAGTGACCAAGTAGGACTGAAACATTTTCACCATACCTGCCCCACTCCAGGCAAACACTACGAAAAAAGCCATGGCCCTCAGTCCCCTCCTATCAGGAGCTGTAGTCTGGAGACTATGGGCAGAGTCCTGTCTACCATTCTACCTGCAAGGACTAGGGGGAGCCCCTCCCCCAGCACAGAGATTGGGCCAGGCCTACCTTTCAGCCCTGCTCTGCAGTAACTAGGTGGCACTCCTCCCCTCCTCGTCAGGCACTGCAGCTGCAGACTGCGGACAGAGGCCAGCTTTCACTGCCAGGAGGTAGCCCCTCTCACCCGCCCCTGACATGCAGCAACTGTGAAGGGGGAGGAGCCTGGCTTTCATCCTTGCTCTATAATAAACAGGCAGCACACCTCCCCCCTTCCCCTCCCCACAGAAACTGCGGGTGGAGCACTGCAATAACCTACCCTGCAATCACACGGCAGTAACCCCTCTCTGTCCCAACCAGGGAGTGAGGGGAGGAATGGAGAGGAAGGAGACAGAGAAAAGGATTTTCTAAAGCTGTGTATGAAATCCTGCGCAGGCCTCTGAGTGACCCACGCTTGAAACTGCCAACAATGACACAGTAAAAGATGTGAGAACTCAACACTGGCCTGTAACACCTTCGAATTCTCAGACTGGCCTCTAGGGAGCACAGAAGCTGGGGCAGACCACAAGCTCATTACGGGAGCAGACAAAAAATAGGCCCAAGCAACTGCTCTCCCTCACCAAAGAATCAGGAAAGGAATAAACTGTGTATATGTATTTAAATTTCATAATTTAAATTCATAAAATTTACATTATTCTGTATGTAAATTTCACAACTGTTAAAAAAAATACAGCCAATATTAATATAATTAAACTTTTCAAAAACTTTGAGACTTAACAAAACTACCCATATGTGAATTTCAAACCTACACTCTTTATAAAACTTCAGTTTGACTTTTTTGTTTTTTAATAATCTACTTATACTCATTAAAAGTTCCCCATCCGTGCCAGGTCCATAGTGCCAATCTATATAATGACAGTGAGTCCGACACTTCCAAATTAGAACCAACCTAAATTGGAGACTTCATTTTTAACTCTTAGAAAAATCTGCAAAATCTTGCAGACAGGACACAACAAATAGTAAATATCAAACTAAAGTAACATTAAAAAATAATTAAGGAGGTAGTCCTACAAAAGCATGAAATGCTACTCATTACTTACCCGAACCACTCCTGTGTACAGCACCAAGTTTCCACTGCCTTCCAGGACCAGCATGGTGCCTATCTTCTAAAAAAAGACAAAAATTTTATCTTCCAATCTGTGCAAATTATGAAGCACAACGATTTTCAACTTCTCAAGAAATGTGCCTGCATTTTACCTCCACTGGCGCTGCATCCTTTGCCTGTATGTTAGTGACAGAGCCAAAGATGAGCTGGGTTTTATCATTACTCTCTTGAAACTTTACACAGCTAAATAACAAAAAACAAAAAAAGAAACAAACTATTGATACATGCCACAACCTGTACCAATCTAAAGTGTATTATGCTAACCAGAAAAAGCCAGTCTCATAAGGTTGCATACTGTATGATGCTATTTACATAACATTTTCAAATGACATAATTATGGAGATGGAGAACAGATGAGTGGTGGCCAGGGATTAGGGATGGGGCTGGGTGGGTATGACGTTTGTGACTATAAAGGATCAGCATAAGGGAGATCTTTGAGGTGATGAAGTTCTATATCTTGATTGTGGTGTTTGCATAAATCTACATGTGAAAAAACTTCATGGAATCATGTACACACACACAAATGAGTACACGTAAAACTGATGAAATCTGAATAAGGTCTGTGGATTATGTTGATGTCACTTTGCTTGTTTTGATAATGTACTATAGTTATAGAAGATGTTAACTCTGGGGGAAAAAGTGCAGGGTACACAGGACCCCTCTACTATTTTGCAACTTCCTGTGATTTATAATTGTTTCAAAATAAAAAGGTAAATAAAAGGGCAAAAGATTTGAATGCACATTTCACCTAAGAAGATTCAACCCAACAATTCCACTCCTAGGTATCTATCCAAGAGAAAAAAGAAATCACGGATGTCCAAAGACTTTTGCTCCAATGTTCAGAGCGCCATGATTCACAATGGTCAAAAAGGGGAAAGAAACCAAATGTTCAACAGATGAGTGGATAAACAAAATGTGATGTATAGATACAATGAACTACTACAGCAAAAGGAATAACATACTCAACATGTCACACCCTGGTGACTCCTAAAAAACATGCTAAGTGAACAAAGCTAGAAACAAAAAACTACATTTTGTATGATTCCATAAAATGTGCAGAAAAGCCAACTCTCTGTAGGCAGAAATCCCACAGAGCGGTTGCCTGAGGTTAGGAATGGGGCCAGAGATTGACTGCAAATGAAGCACAAGGGATTTTTTTAAGGTGATAGAAATGTTTTAAAACTGGGTGGTGGTGATGATTGCAAAGCTCTGTAAATTTACTAAAAATCACTTATTGTACACTTAAAACATGTCAATTTTATGGTATGTACATTATTTCAATAAAGCTAATTAAACAAAAAAAAAGCAGTCCTCAGTTTATTTACACATCTGCGCTTACCGTAACTGGAGCTGGGATTCTACTAAAAAGCACAAGAACTGTTGCCCACATAGGTCAGATGTAATAAACACTTTTGAGGCCTGTGAATTTTTCTCTCTGCAACAGATACATTAATAAAGTAACTGTCAGCAGTGGTTCAAAAATCTACCATAGTAACTATAAAAAGTCTTTGAAAATATTCTGCAGGAAATCTAAAAATTACTTGGGCCAAGCAATAATCTTGAAGACCCAAAAACACTTCTAAGATTTGACCTTCATAATCTCTAAGATTCCTTTCAGCTCTTTGACTCTGAGTCCATTTCACAGCTTTCTTGGGAAAAACTACAATAAACTTAATCATTATCAATGGACCTTTTAATTCCCTCTTACCCAAGTTCCTATTGCTAAAGTAATACAAACTTGAATTTCTATCCTTAAAGGGTCTAAGGGGTCAGACTTGTATGTGCTCTCTCTCTCTCTCTCTCTCTTTCTCTCAGATTAGGTTCCACTTCATCCCTCTCTTTTAAACCATACCTCTATTTCCAAAGATTTCTTTCTAGAGTGGTATGAAGGCCATAATTCTACAAAATAAAGATCGGTAATATATTCAACTTACCAATAAGGTATTAAAGATAAATGATTTTTAAACGTAAGAAGTTTTTATTTTGTATATGAGGAACAAAAACAGAGAAGCTCCCTCAACACTGTGTTCACATCTTACTTTCCTCCAGCTACCTATCCCATCCAAGAACATGCATTTGCCTTCTGTTTCACAGAGAAAATGAGGCTATAAGCTGGAGCCCAACCTCCTGCCCGATCTGTCTGATAACCATCACCTTCTTTCTCTCTGAGGCTAATCCCTCAACTTGGGCTCCCTTCTGGTTTCTGTTCCTCTCCCCTGTATTTTCAATGCTTTCTCTGCTTTGGGTGTAGTTCTTGTGGCCTACTCTCTCACATTAAGATAAAAGTCTTGAAATATGAAGATGGACTGTATGTTAGATGATATAAAACATTTACTGTAAACTGAATGGGTGTAAAAATGGTACTATGGTTAGGTAAGAAAACAACCTTACTTTTTAGAGATACACAATGAGGTACTCAGTCATGAAGACACTTTCTTTAATATAATTAAGCAAAAACAAAACTCTCCCTTGACCCTGAGACTTCCTCTAGCTAGTTTTGTATCCTCATCCCCATTCAAAGGCAAACACCTTAAGATGTCTGTCTTCTCTTCCTCAGTCCCCATTTGCTTCTTCCACCCCATTCTACTCCACACACCCCCCACTACCAGGTGCTCTGGCCAAGGTCACCAGTTAAACTCACTGCCATCCAGGTAATTCCTCTCTGAGCTCATCTCTTAGTGCCACACCTCACGAGCACCTGGCAATATTGGCGCTTTCTTTTCGAAAGGCTCTCTGTTGTGTTCCACATTTCCTGCTGCTTCTCCCACCTGACCTCTTGCTTTGTCTTTCTGCAGCAGCTTTGTCCCTTTTTTCTTTTCACCCTCAAAATCTTAAGTTTCTAAGACTTCAGTCCCTAGCCCTCTTCTGATTCTATTGCACGGGGTTTTAACTGTTTGGAGGTCATAAATCCCTTGGAGAATCTTATGATTGTTAAATCCACTCCTTAGGAAAAGGCCTAGACACTACGCATACACAGAATGGCTGTTCACGATTCCAGAGGGTTACCAGAACCCCTGCAACCACAAGCTCACTCACAGGGCCCCTAGGAACCCCGAAACCCAACCTCTACACACTCCTTAAATTCCAATGCACCTCTCTTGCCTCGATCACCAATTATAAGCGGACAAGTCCCACATTTATTGTTCTGCTCTTTCCTCTAAGTTTACAACCCAGATATAAAGCACCTTCTTCCAGCTCTCAAATAGAACAACCCTAAAGGGAATCTCTCTCTCAAGCCTCCTCTTTTCTTAGCCCTTTTCCTCCCTCCTGGAACAAGCAAGGTGAGAGTATCTGTAAATCCCTGAAGATACCATGCACTCACACTTTTGAACTTCTGTTCTCATGCCCCTGCCTCCTACGCCCCTCTCCACTTTCCCGCCCGGCAAATACCTGTTCATCTTTCCAAAGGCCTACCAGCAGAAGAGGCACTTCCTCCTCGTGCCACCATCCTTCAGCTGGATCTTTTTGAGGACAGGGACAATGACCAATCTGCCTGTTAACCCACAGCGCACACACTAGAATTGGCTGAATTAATGAGTGAATAATTAAAGAGAACATAAATGCAGAAAAGTCACACAGAACAGAGGTCTGAGTTGTGTTCCCCAAAAAGAACAGCTGACTCAACTAACATAAAGATAAAACTTAAGAAAACTGCTATATAACCCAAGTTGCTTAATCCACAGAAATTAGTTGTTTCCCCCAAAACATCAAACACTTCAAATCTGAGAGACTATTACTACTAAGTTAAGGAAGAAATAGCAAATGACACAAGAATATTTTTATGACCATTTTTATAACATTAATATCCTCTACTGAAACTGAGGTGGCCTAAATATATATTTCTATTTATTTTTATAAGTGCTAATAACAAATTAGGAAGCTTTAAGCAAAATACCAAGTATTTTCTAAGACTGTTAGCAACATTTTTCTTTCAATATAAAAATATATACTCCAAACCTTATGTTAGTAATCGTTTCTGTCCATAAATGGTCAATGCAAAGTTCAGGAACAATTGGCTCTGTTTCTGGTGCAAAAAAGGAGCCATTAGAATTACTATTTGGAGAATGAGAAATACTGTGTCTCTTTGGAGATTGATTATGGCTTGAGAGGTTGAACCTCTGCACCCCTGAAAAAGAGTGCACTCCTAAGGCAGGAGAGTGAGCACGGCTGTAAAAGAAACAGAGAAGAGAGTGCATCCCAGTCAACAATGCACGCTGATACAACACACTTTCCAAGAACACTTCCCAAAATTCCACATATGGAGAGCATTCATGGCACAATTCCGGTCAGAAAAGCCATTTTTTAAACAAGAAATAGCGACTCAAATAGTTCATGTTAATGTATTTTACTGTATTCTAAAGATTGTTAGCATTCTTTTAAAACTCAAAATTCATTCACTTTCTGCTTCAGAAAATGAATTGTTTATATTACTTAAAAAGGTCTAAACTATGTTCCTTATATTCAAACATATACATAGCAACAACATCAGTCCCTACATCACCAGGTAGATAGATATTAACAAAAACAAAAGAAAAGGTAAGGTAAATTAAGAAAAAATAAAACAGTACCAAAATATTTTTGCAATTAATATTAGAAATGAGGCACTCACTCTCATGACAAGCATAGGTAGCTTCTAAATATGACTCCTGAAAAAAAGGAACATGGATCTAGAAGTCTTAATAAAACTAACACTACTAGGATAATGGCTATTTTCCCTGAGAAATACCCAGAAGCAGTCAAAAGAAACTTTAAATCCTTCAAAACATAAGAGAAAGTTTGAAAAAAAGCTATATTTTTCTTGGGGTATCTTGTTTAAAACAAAGAAACACTTCCACATGTAATTCCCACCTTAGAGCTGCCATGTTGGAAATAGAAGGTGAACGAGAGTGTAGACTGGGTGAGGAGGTGGAGCGACTCTGACTGTGAATGGAGGAGTAATTCTGGAAAGGTGAAGCCACGGGGGAATCTCCTTTGGAGAGGCTTCTGAGGTGTGCTGTGAGAGAGCTACTAGTGGCCACATTCTGTGGGGTACCCCCCTGTTCAGAGAACTTTAAAACAACATTCTCTTCCTTAAGGCAAAATGATGAGAAGGGAAAAAAAACACACAATAATTAGATCAAAAGGGTAATTCCTTGTGAAAATTCAGGGTAGATGTCAGTTATTAAAGACAGTATTGCTTTTTTTCCTAAGAAGTTCAATCTATTTCACAAATGATTCTTCCAAAAACATGCAAAAGTTCTCCATATTAATCATCCTTTCATATTAAGAAGAGATTTCCCTTTATCCTTACCTCTGGTTTGACTCTCCGGAGAGCCCAAACAGAATGCAAACTTTGAACAGTGTCATAGGTCATTACAATGGAGGGGTCAGTGTTGAGAAAAACAATTTTCATTGCATGATCTAGAACATATTGCACCCGTGATGAACCAAAAAGACCTTAAAGATAAAATAGAAATGACCAGGTATTGAATAATTGACTTTACAAGACCGTTCTCTCTTGCAATTTCTAAAAATAAAGATAAACCAAGCCAATTAAGACATAAACTCCATGAATACATTACATAATTCACCTTGAATTTTTAGTAAATTTACTTTGGGCATCAACTTCCTTAAAATACATTAAAGATGAGTGTGTTACCAGTTTCAATTTTACATACATGCAATTAACTGTTGATGATTTGTGCTGACCCACCATTAAATTCATCAGCCACAGGTAAACAGTTCATGGCTTCTTCAATAGCTGACTTATTTATAAATTGCAATCAACTATTCTGTCAAGTTTGAATTCCTATGGGTTCTTTTCTTTGGGATGAAATCTGTCCTCTATAGTAACTATTCAAACAGTGCTGAACAGAATACTACTATCTCTGTTTTACTGATCACACATGTAAAATCAGTTTTTTCCTAGTAAATTTAGCTTACACTTCTATATTACCATGAAGTGATTTCTATATCCTTATTTGACTGCTTCCTAATGCTTCCCTCTCAGTTAAAATATTAGAAAATAAAAAAATTTTATAAAAATAAGAACTACTTCATAAAAAATTAAATAAAAATCATTCATGATTCCACCATCTCAAAATATCCACTATTAATATAGTAAGGGAGTATTCCTTCTAGTTTTTTTTGCTATACACATACACACACTTTTTATGTTTTTACAAAATTAGAATCATATTGTATTTAGTTTTATATCCCACTTAACATTATGAATAAGCAATTCCTGAGGTCATTAACTATCATTCAAAAATATGATCAATAATGGCTGCATACCATTCAGTCACAGGCTCTAACATGTTTATTTAGGTTGTCTATGGTTGTTACCAACATAGAATTATCAACAGACTTTCTCTGTGAAAGACCAAAGAGTAAACAGCTTAGGCTTTGCAGACCACATACTGACTCTGCCGCATGTGTTTCGGTTTTTGTCTACAACACTTTAAAAAGGTAAAAACCATTACTAGCTTATAAGCCTTATAACAACAGGCTGTTGGCTTCATTTATTAGCCCACGGGCTGTAGTTTGCCAAGCCCTGATACAGAAGACAAAAACCTCGGTGGTATTTCAGAATATGGACTTGGGATAAAGGTCTAAAAATAAAATTGGTCAAAGAACATAAATTTTTTTGCTTTCAAGTCCTCATTATTTACAATTACCTATCATGTTTAGCCACTTTTACAATTTAAAAATAACCATCTAGAAATAACTGTAGGAAATATTAAAACTTCTGAGCCCTAACAAATTATGTCATTATGAGTAGGGAAAACGAAATATTAAAATTCATAAATTTATACAGTACAGGCCTAAGACCCTACATTCTTTTCTTCAGAAGCAATCTTAGCTCATCTAAGTGTCATTCATTTACTTCTTAATCACTGAGGAACAGAGTCTAGAGTCCTCTACACATAGGTTAACAAATTTATCATTGACTTATAATGCCCGTTTTTTACTAAAAGAATAACTGCTAATATAGTTAACAGCAGGGTATTCAAGGAGTTCTTGCTTTAATATGAATTATTTTCATAACAAAAAAATTATTTCTGTAAAATGCTTAAATTATTTTTATAAAACAAGCCAAATTTTCATAAGCTTCTTCATTTCCTTCCATCCCCCAAACTCAAAAAAAAAAGCATATGTAAAAGAACTTATATAAATACACTTACTTCCAGATTTACAAACAAGTGGGGTTATTTCATCTAGTGGATGCAGCATGCTGAACATAGTGGGTAAAGGTTCCCTAGGAATAAAGAAATAACCGGTCAATCACCAACACAAGATGACTCCATTTGTGCACAAATTTTTCACTTTTCTTGCAAGGAAATATCTTCTCCAGATTACACAAGCAACTAAACACCTACCATCTTAAAAAGCAACCCTCTAAACCTTTTATATACTGTTTTTCATAGTACTTTCTATTTCATTCCTAGAAATCTCTCCTCTTATGCAGGCTAATTCTATACATACACACCCGCAGGGAAATCAATATAGCTCAGGAAATATCTACAGATGCCAATCGTCACATTACAGAACCAGTGGAGTAATGGGCATAAAGCAGTCTTTTTTTTTTTTTTTACCTCACTTAATGGCAGTGTGGCTTTGGCAGCTGAAAAAGAATTTAGTCTTCTACACCTATTTACAAAGGAGTGCACTTAAAAAGAAGAAAAACTTCAAGTAAATAAAAAGCCTGCATTTTTTAAAGAGTAATTGAAAAAAGAGGGCAAAAACAGGCTTTCTACCTAAACACAGATAAAGATTAAAATCTATAAGCAATTTTTTAAAACCTCAGTATCTACTACTTGTACCACTTTGATAGGTACTGTATGTTCCTTCCCTTCAATGAGCTCACAATTTATTAGGGAAACAAGGTAAACACACTGCCAATAAGCGCCTACCACATTGCGTACCTAACAGGTAGGTACTAAGCCCTGCGTCAAAGGTTGTATACCTTAGCTCATTTAATCTTTCCATAAATTCCAAGAGGTAAATGATAGTATTTCTGTAACAGATAAGGAGACCAAAGCTAAGAAAGCTCTAATGATTTGGTCAAAGTAACCCAATGAAAAAATGGCAGAGCTAAGAATGAGTCTTGTTATCTTTAAGTCATGTGCTTGTTCAATTTCACAACTTGGGGGAAAAAAGCTGTAGAGAATTAAGTACCAAGTGAGAAGTAGAACTCATAAGTGTACTGAGATGAGAGAAAACGGCATCTATCTATGCTGTTAGCATGAAAATTATCATCCCCAACTTTTAGGTAAACAGTTTTACCTAAGAACCAACACAAAAAAAGCCCAAGTAATAATATTCTGAACTGAGGAAACGGACTACCTGGGTGGACCTGGAGGTACCTCATGTGAAGAAGTGCTTCGCTCGAACAACAGTCCGTATTTGGTGGGCCAAACATTTGCAACCTTTCAGGTAAAAGGGTAGCAAAAAACAGAAGTAAAAGAAACTATTCTTTGTAACATGTTTAGGAGACATTATAGAACATTAGATTTTCTTCCAATTTAATAAGAGCTTTACAAAATAACACGACCATTAATCATAATATTTAAAAGACAAGTAATTTTAACAAGCAAGTCTAAGACAAAATCAAATCTAAGGAAGAGTTCAATGGTGGCTCTTCTCGACAAATTCCTGGTGGCAAATTCCTGACAGTGGCTAATATCAATACCAAAATGACAATGTGATAAAATTTTAACAATAGCACTAGGCATAAAAAGATGATGAGAAAAACAGGAAAAAGACTATTGCTCATGTACTTTAATCAAAACAACGTATTTATCACAAACTAAAAAAAACTTAGAAAAGACTTCATAATTTACTTCATTAAATAATTTTTTATGCAAAAGATGAAAACATAAGCCACTAAAGCTGCTAAAATTTATTTTGAGTGAAAAATAACACTCTTGATTACTACAAGATATAAGAGTAGCAATACTTCTGAAACCAATTAATTCAAGAATATTCTCCAACAAAACACAAAAGCATTGAAACACTCAAGTTTACCTGAAAAGGTAAAGAAGCTATGTAATCTTTTCCTTCTATGCTATGCATGTTAATACATGAGCTTTGCAATATACATATGCATTTTTCCACTTCATCACTACCTAAAAAGAAAGGGTAGAAGATTTACGCTTTTTTCCCCAAAAAATCTCAACAATCAAAAATTGCAATCCCAACTCACAAATTCTTCAATGCATAATATAAAAATGCTTAGGTTAAACCACTATTAGTGGCTACTTATTTTGAATGGAAAGAAAAAACAATGAGATAAACATTTGGAATCATAAGATGAAATAAAATTTCAAGAAACTTACTGTAGGCCTTTTCAGACTTATCCTGTGATACAATGAAGTCACACCACAATGCCTAAAATGAAAACAAAATGCTTACCTAAGAAAACTGTATCCAAACAGTAACCTATTAACTTATGGTATCTAAATAATAATAATGGCATCTACATAATAACTGCCCCTCCTCATTAGCTCAACACATACACTATGGGAACAGAAAAGAACAAGATAAAATAAAATTGGACTAATTAATGACAAATACTATAAGGAAAGATAAACTATGTTTGCAAATAATTTTATGAAAAGAGAAGGGAAGACAAAAATCAAAAAACCTACTAGATAGAAGCCTTACGACAAAAGTGAGTTCAAATAGTGGCTCAACCCATATTAAACCCTATATCCTATACAAAACTAAAGATTATCAGAAGAGTTGAAAATTGCCAAGCTATTTTATAATTTCCAGACTTATCTAATGATCATTCTTAGACTGTTCTAGACTCACTTTACAAAAATTCCCTAGAAAAACTAACATTTCCCTTTCTAAAGGCCCCATCTTAGAAAACATAAACTAGGAAAAGCCATTAAACTTTAACTGGCATGCCTGACAATCACTTATTGAAATTATTTAATGGCATTTTTATGTGTTTTTTTAATTGTGGTAAAATATACATAACATAAAATTTATCATTTTAACCATTTTTAAGTGTACAAATGCAGTGGCATTAAATACATTCACAATGTTGGGCAACCTCACTGCTATCCATTTCCAGAACTTTTTCCATCATCCCAATCAAAAACTGTGCCCACTCAATAACTCCCCATTTCTCCCTCCTCCCAGCCCCTGGTAACCTCTAGTCTACTTTCTGCCTACTTAGAATTTGCCTATTCTAAGCACCACATGAAAGTGGACTCATACAGTATTTGTCCTTTTGTGTCTAGCTTATTATACTTAGCATAACATTTTTAAGGTTCATCCATGTTGCAGCACACATCAGAATTTCCTTCCTTTTTAAGGCTGAATAATATCCCATTATAAGCATATACCACATATTGTTTAGTCATTCATCTGTTGATTGACACTCGGGTTGTTTCCACTTTTTAGCCATTGTGACTAGCACTGCTATGAAAATCAGTTTACAAGCATCTGTTTGAGGCCCTGCTTTCAATTCTTTCGAGTATATATCTATAAGTGGAATTGCTGGATCATATGGTAATCCTATATTTAACTTACTGAGGAACCATCAAACTCTTTTTTTTTTTTTTGAGGAAGACTGGCCCTGAGCTAACATCCACGCCCATCTTCCACTACTTTATAACATGTGGGACACCTACCACAGCATAGCTTTTGCCAAGCAGTGCCATGTCTGCACCCGGGATCTGAACCGGCAAACCCTGGGCTGCCGAAGTGGAATGTGCGAACTTAATAGCTGCGCCACCGGGCTGGCCCCATCAAACATTTCCACAGTGCTTTTTTACACTCACACCAGCAATGCACAGGATTCCAATTTCTCAACATCCTCACCACCACTTGCTATTTTTTTCATGTTTTTAGCAACAGCCATCGTAGTAGGTGTGAAGTGGTATCTTATCGTGGTTTTGATTTGCATTTGCCTAATGATTAACATTGTTGAGCATCTTTTCATGTGCTTATCGGTCATTTGTCTATCTTCTTTAGAGAAATGTCTCTTCAGGTCCTTTGCCCGTTTTTTAATCGGACTGTTTGTTTTGTTGAGTTGTAGGAGTTTTGTTTGTCTGTTTGTTTTAAAGATTGGCACCTGAGCTAACATCTGTTGCCAATCTCTTTTTTTTTCTTCTTCTCTCCAAAGCCCCCCAGTACATAGTTGTATATTCTAGTTGTAGGTCCTTCTAGTTCTGCTACATGGGACACCACCTCAGCATGGCTTGATGAGTAGCACCACGTGCATGCCCAGGATCCGAATGGGCAAAAGCCTGGGCCGCTGAAGTGGTACGCACAAAGCCAACCACTCGGCCACTGGGCTGGCCCCAAGTTATAGGAGTTTTGAATGGCATTTTAGCCAAGGAAAATTCATGAAGAAAAACAGGCATCAGAGCTGCACTTTAATCTGAAAATTTACACTGTACCTATTACAGTCTCAACTTCCTTTTATGAAATCCCATCCTCTCAGTCTCTACAACTAGATCTTTTATCATTCCTCTTTATCCCTAATATCTTAGAGATCACTAGCCCCTTTCATATTTCCCTCAGCTCTGTCTCTCACCTGTCTTCTGTTTCTTCAAGGTGCCAATCTTTCACCTGACCTACCACAAAATAATAGCCCTGACACTAGTCTCTCTACTTTCCAGTCAGTCTTATATATTGCCACCAAAGTAATCTCTTCTCAGAATACAAAACTGATGATCTACTTTCCATTTTAAAATCCTTGATAGGCTCCCTCCTGCATACACTTTAAAATCAAAATTCCTTGGTTTACATACGAGACCTTTCAGTTTGGATCCATCCAACACCTGCTAGCATCTCTCCACAGCCACGCCCTCTGTACAGCCATTCTGAATTTAGAAAACATCATGTTTTTCCACAATTCTTTTTTTTCTCAATTCCCTCTGCCTAGAATGCCCTTTTACCAACTTCCAATTCAAACAGCATCTTCTTTGAGAAACCCTCCCTTCAGAGTTCAGTCCTCCTGGCTCTCACCACACTGTGGACACAAAGCCACCATACAGCACTTTAGTTTATCTGAATACAGCATTTTCGTTTATCTGTTTACCTTTCTAGACTATGAGGTCTTCAATGGCAGAAACTATATTCATCTTTGTAGCCCCAGCACAGTCTGAAACAGAATGACACTAAACAACTGCAGAATGAAGGAAGGAGTAAACTAAATCTGAGGCACGTACACCTGGGATTATTTCTTAACCAAAATGCAAAATTACCTTTTCTCCATATTAGCAAGAAGACTGAAATTAGAAATCTTATGCTTCCACTCATGCGTGATTCTAAGAGCAAGGAGACAATACATCTAACTGCACATGTGTGCAATGCTGTAAGCAGACAACCATTCCTTGGAGAAATAAAGATGGAAACACAGAAGCGAAGAACTATTTGGACATCATCGAATCTACTTTTCACATCTACACTAAGCACAGGGTTCCACAGGGAAAATCATCATCAAAAAGATCACTGGCTTCAACACTTCTGCACAGAAATGCTTTCACACATGACCTCAAATTTTGGAATAATTCGGTTTATCCTTCCCAATAAATTGTTAGAGGAGTACATCAAAAAAAGATATTCTCCTACATAACCACAAAACCATCATCCTGCCTGAGGAAAAAAAAATAATTTTCTAACATGACCCAATATCCAGTCCATTTGCAACTCTTTCAAATTTTCCCAAAATTGTCTTTTTCAGCTGATTTTCTAGAACCAGAATTCAAAGCTCATTCAATAAGGGTGAAAAAATATTGCATTTGGTGATGTCCCTTCAGTCTCTTTTAATCTAGAACAGTCTCCATCTTATTTTCTTTCTCCATGACTTTTTTTTTTTTTGAGGAAGATTAGCCCTGAGCTAACATCTGCTGCCAATCCTCCTCTTTTCGCTGAGCAAGACTGGCCCTGAGCTAACATCCATGCCCATCTTCCTCTACTTTATATGTGGGAAGCCTACCACAGAATGGCTTGCCAAGCAGTGCCATGTGTCATGTCTGCACCAGGGATCCAAACTGGCGAACCCCAGGCCGCCAAAGCGGAATGTGTGCACTTAACCGCTGCGCCACCAGGCCAGCCCCTCCGTGACTTTTTAAAGAAACCAGAATGTAGACTCTCCCCCTAATTGTTTTCTCATTGTGTTTTTTCTTTAAACTTTTTGTTATGGAAAATTTCAAATAGATATAAAGTAAATAGAATAACATAATGGATTCCCATCAGCCAGCTTCAATGATTATCAACCTTCGGCCATTCTTGTTTCATCTATAGCTCCAACCAACTCCTCATCTCACGATATTTTAAAAATTGATCCTCTAGTCCCTATATTTCCTATAACTGGAATTTAGGTCTAGATATTCAGGTGAACTATTTCTTGGAAGAAAGCTTAGTAGATAATATCACGTACTTCATGCTGCATTACAGCTGGAGGTATGTAATACTACTCTGTCCCACTATTAGTGATGATAAACTCAATTATCTGGTTGAGGTGGAGACCAACAGATATCTCCAAACAGATACGTTTGTTCCTTCACATTTACCAAATAATCCACAGGGTGATACCTGGTGCCATGGTAATATCCTTTTACCCAAAGGTCTTAGTATCTGTTTACAATCCTTGTCTGAATCAGTTATTATAATGGAGGCTACAAAATGGTGATTTTTTTCTAATTCTATCATTCCTTTTTTACTTATTTACTGGCATTCTATAAGGAAGGGTTCTCCTTCATTAACTAGAGATGAACTGCATGTCTTCCTAAAAAGGCAAAGCAAATACCTAATTCTTTCCCTTTAATTACCATTTCAGAACAGAGTTAGGTATAATAGCCAACTGCATGATAGTAAATTAAGATTTTTTTTTTCTTTCCCTTTCTTTCTATCACTATGAACCCAATTTTTATTTATTCAATACTTCGCAATTAATCATAATGACTATACATTAAAATACTTTTTAAGACCCTTAATGTCTTATAAATTTTTATTGACAATGAATGAATCAAATTTCTCAAGGACAGTGTTTAAAGATTTTCATTAAACTGACAAAGGACAGTGCAAAAAAAAGTGATGATATAGAAAATAAATTAAATTTTTATTTTTTTACCATTAACTTCACTACATGTTAAAATGTACACCCAGCTGCTGGGATCATTATGCTATGTTCTTAACATTTCTGTTAAATTTTAAAACAAAAGCTTTTCCTAAAAAAAGTCTTAAATAGTCAATCAAACGCTAAAATTCAACTCACCTGTTGAACAGGACTGTCAACTGTAAACGCTTTATAAACAGCCAATGCCTGGCTTTTACTTCCTTTGCTCCAGATCACCATATTTCCAGCCACATAGAGTTCCTCATCATAATCCACTTCTTCTCCAATTTCGCTTACACCTTTCCTTAACTGCCAGCTTTCCTTAAAAAATAGCACACGTAAGAAATGTTCAAGCACTTTTTTTCTTTTTCAACAGGATAGAGCAAGATTTATTAACTAAATCTAACAGTCATCCAGATACAAGCCACCCACTCTCTTTTCGCCTGAGGAGTAAGACTCAGTCCAAGCCCAACTCTTAGAAGGTCTGGTGCCGCTGATTAACAGTGTGGTGGTGGGTGTGTGTGTTATCTATCTTACAAGACTTCGGGAGTAAGAACAGATACTCAAGAATTCTCTATATGAAATGTTTTATATTATACTACTATATTATGCTACCAAAACTAGAAACAAACAAAAATTATACCTTCTCTATAGATCCAAAACTGAAACCAACATGTTTGGGAGACTAAAGGGCACATTAAGCACCTGTGGGGTTATGGAGGGCAGTGAGGGCACATGGGAATCACTGGGGGAGTCGACGCACGATGCAGATTGCCTTGCTCCACAACTGCACACACATTCACCTTCTCCCCCTGTCCCGCCCACCAAAATGAATGAGAGAGAAAAAGATTTACATTTCTAACTACATAAACTTCCCCATCCTGAGATTTTGGTATCCCACATGGATATGAGAATGGAATAAGATGGGAAAGACTGATTTTCTCACACACACTTACATCTCACCCCCCTATTTAAGAACTGCTGCTTTATCTACTTATGTAGCATTTCTTTCCTCCTCTAGAAATGTAAGTTTTTTACAACAGGGACCATTTCTAACTCTACCATCTAATCATCAAATAACATGAAATCTGATCCCCACATACTAAGTGAAGAGAAAGAGATTTAAAATGGACCATAATCACAGCAGTGAACTTGACTCTCATTATAAAACCATGAGTTACACGTCTAAATAAACAGCTATGACACTCTAATACAATGAAGTCATTATTTTAGCCTTGCTTAAAATTACCAAATCTGAACTTCCACCCTAGAAATAGCATCATACTCATTTCTCGTTTGCATCTGGGTAGCCTTAAATTACAGGCAGATTACATCACTCTACATTTCAAAACATAATGGGAAACTTCCTGAAACCTTCTGTTTCTCGTGGATTGTGACCTCCTGAAGGGATCCCACCAAGCCGGCGGCACCATCAGAAGACCATAACTCAGAGGCTGGCTGCAGCTGGCGAAGCTGAAGGTTCAAAGCATTAGGGTGGTGTTTGCAGTGGTCTCGACCGAAAGGAACAAATTCCTGCAAATCCCCGGCTGCAATCATTGTTGCCCTTTCTTCATAGAAGTTCGACATGGGTTCCAAATATCAACATTATTTCTGTATGAATTCAAACACATTCTGGTCAGCTTCTAGAGTCAAAACCAGAATAAAAATATCATAAAAGTTTACAGAAGAGTCATTAATCCTTAGATGAGTGTCAAATTAATCCCATTATATGGCAGGTGTAAGAGTAATCGTAATATCAAAAGGCATTCCAGATCTCTTTCAGGTAATTAGAGTTATTGCCACATTTTTGTTGCAGACTGACCAACAGACAGTTACCACTGTCGGAAACCACTGGGCTGAGACAAGCACTTATGTCCCACACACCTATCCTACGTTTCCTACTATCATACACTTATTTCTCCACACTTCACATATGAAGTATTTAGACAAGTTGTACTTCATATAGTTGTACTTTTTATAGTTGTACTTTATAGTCCCATGACCAGCTGGCTTCACAACATTAAGGTCATTTCTGTTCAGATGCTGGAACCCCATTTGAAGAGCACACCTAAAGGATCACCGGCATACTGGAATGAAACAAATTTTTTAAAAACCCACATATTATTTCTAATTCATCAGAAGTTGAACTATTGATTTCAGTTGACCAAGCCACAAAAGACGTAATAAACTATCAAATGTCATCAGCAGTTTTGACACCCCCATCCACTTAAACAGATGACTACGATCAATTCCAATTCTTGGTCCAAACCCAGGGAACCAAGGCATGAATAACTCTGGCCATGGAACAGTTATGTTTGTAGCAAATTTAAGAGTTCTGGCTTTTAATTAATATCATCTGTTACAGCACAGTTCCTTATACAAAGATGTGGATGAGTGGTGAATAGAAACAAGCCCCTTTACCTCAAATACATTTCTACACACAGTGATTAACAACTAGTAAAATTCTGACGCTGTATAATGTTGTCTATAAGGTGGATGCCAGTCCCATCTCTAATACAACACCTACATTAAAAAAGGGTTTTGTGGCATCGCATTTAAACTGCAATCCTCACACACAGAAATCAAAACAAACGTGATGTCAGCACTATAGACAACCTTTAGAAAGAGTGTCTGAAACAGCACTCACAAGAGTTTAATTAAATTGGACTTAGATTTCTCATCTGAGGTCTTTTTGGCATCAGTTTTCTTTGCTGCAATATCTCAAAGCCTCTGCAGTTTCCATGCAGCTCCTCTAAAATCGTAAGGTTATTGTACTGTGAATTATATTTTACTCCTGAAATAAGTGTATGCCACAATCGTGACGCTTTTCTTTTCCTCCTGCTAAAATTCAGAATTGAGAACACTTGAACTTGGGACATAACTAAAATAGTGCCTTATACAACTTACAAGAAAACAGCAAAATTCAGCTCGTCTTCCTATATTCTAGTCAACAGGATAACCAACATTAAAGAACTTGCCACTTTATCCAACTTCAGTTGCACAACTTTGAAATGTTACTCTATTAAAACTTTGAGAGAAAATTACAAAATTATTAATCTCATAATTATTTTCACAGTACAGTATCTTTTTGTACTGATTAAGGCAGCATATCAAAAATTTTACAGTACCCCAAACTTTTATGTTTTTACTATTAGGGCAACATAAAGAGCCACACACGAAAGTACTATATTAATCTGATACGCTATAAATCAAGATAGCAGCATCGCTTACTAGGAACAAAAACAATCCTGCCTAAGGTAACCACAAAGCTGCTGCAAGAAGAGACCCGAATGCACACAGAAGGGCACCTCGAGTTGAGTCTCCGCAAAAAGGGAGAGCTTGGTCGGCCTCTTAAAGGTTAGGGGAAACCAAGAGGCTAAGAGCCTGGGCTTCAGAAAATCCTGTCGGAAGGGCAAGGGGCCGACACAGAAAACAGCTCAGGCCCACATGGGACTCCGCGTTTAGCTCAGGAAGGAAGTCGGCGAGAAGGGGAGGGGGGAGGCGCACCCCGGAAAGCCCAGCCCGCAGGCCGGGGCCCCCTCGGCTCCGGCTCGCGCTCAGGGCCCGCCTCCGGGTCACAGGGCGCGAGGGTCACAGGACACGCGACGAACCCACCGCGCGCCGCGAGTCCGGGCCCGCACCTGTGTAACTCGGGACGCGTCAGGCGCGGCGAGCCCCGGCTGCTCCCCGGAGGCGCGAGGGCCAAGGAGGCCCGAGGGTAGCGGCAGGGTCGGTCACGGTGACTCCTCGGCCGCTGCAGCTTCTCATTCCCTCCTCCTCCACTATTCCGGAGGAAGAATGGGCAGCAGCTGCGGGCGCGACTGCTAACGACAGGCAGGCGTGCGGGTGAGCCACTCAGGTGAGATGTTCAAATGCACGCGTCCATCTTGGCTTTCCCGTCCTGCCTCGCGCCGGGGCGGGGCGGGGCGGGGCGGGGCATCGCGGGAGGCGCGCTGCAGGCCCGCGGCCCTGACGCCTGCGCAGTTGTGGGAAGAGTGGGAGGGGCGGAACTGGCTAGGTGCCACGGCTTTCCGCAGCGCGGCGCCGAGCCCAGAAGATGGGTTGAGCTTGTTAAAAGTCTGTGCTGTGATAGGACGCTCTTGGCGTCCAGATCTTCTCCAGGTCATGTCACTGCGAGCTTGAACTGCCTCCTACCTCTGAATTAGGAGATGTTCTGGCTAGCTCCGCTCTCGTCTCCCAACCCCCAAATGGGAGGTAAGTACCTCCAAGCTTGGGGGAGACAAGACGACTGCTGATTTTCTCTTTTTTTACCAATGCACTTTAACCTTTTGGGGTCCAGAACCTTTGAAAAGTTGATGAAACCTATGGAGGCCCTCACGAAAACGTTGCGTGCAATTTCAGAGCTTCACAGACAGCTCCCCAGGCGATTCCACAGACCCAGGTTAAGAATCCCAGGTTTATCCTTCCCTCCATGTTTATGGATTCAACTGTACAGTATCATACTTTGGGAAACTAGAAAACTTTCTTGAGCTCTAATCTCCCATTGTCTAGTATCTCTAGGTTGAATGTATTGACAGACGTCCTATTGCCTGGGAAATAAAGTTCAAATTCTTTGTCCAGAAATGTAAAGTTGGCTGAAACTTTATGTCTGCGCTAAAATCGCCCGTTGGGAGTCCCCAAGCACACCTGGCACCGCGTGGTCTTGGTATCTTGGTTTATTTTCATCCTTTTATTTGGAATGTCAACCTTCAGGGTTTAGCTCAAATGCCTCCTCAGAAGGCTTCACTCCAACAGGAGGGAGCCTCCTGAAGACTGAAGGTTTGCGTCCCCCCAACATTCATACTCTGAAACCTAATGCCCTGTGTGATGGTATGAAGAGGAGGGACCTTTAGGAGGTGCTTAGATGACAAAGTTGGAGCCCTCATGAATGAATTAGTGCCTTCATAGAAGAGACCCTACAGAGCTCCCTGGCCCCTTCCACCAAGTGAGGACACAAAGAAAAGACAGCTGTCAATGAATCAGACAGCGGGCCCTCGCCAGACACCAAATCTGCCAGCGCCGTGATCTTGTACTTGCCAGCCTCCAGAACTGTGAGAAATGAATGTTTCTTGTTCATAAGCCACTCAGTTTCTGGTATTTTTGGTATACAAGCCCAAAAGGACTAAGATAGAGCCTCTCTCAGAACTTTGAATGGACCTGCCTTTCCCTGTAGTCATTTACCTGAAACCACAATATCCCTGGACTTCCCTGGCCTGAGGAAGCAAATTTTGATCAAGGCAAATTGATCAATAAGAACAAGGCAGGAAGGAGCCAGACAAATAAATTCCCTTTTATTCTCTCCCTGGTATACTGTTCCAAGGCAAGCTTTCTCCGCACAGCCTGTCGGGAGACGTCCTGTGTGGCTGAGCTGACACACCTGCTGAGCAGGCTGCTGAGTTTTGGGCAGCCTGTGATGCAGCAGCCCTAGTAGGGTAATTCTCATCCTTCCCTGCTTCATTTCCCCGTCCCTTCGTTCTCTCTGTCTTGAGCTAAAGCATCGGCACTCACCAAACTTGCCTCAGGCTTTATTTTCTGGGGAACCCAGGCAGCACAATCCACAAGGCGTGTCTTATGCTGCTAACTGTCCAATCTGTGAAGTAGAGTCACTGAAGGGGTTCATCCAGCTCTCCCTCCTGGGCGTTCCCTTGCTGCCCATAAATTCTCTCCAGATGCCTTTCTGTGGCTTCAGCCGATGATGTCCTCTGTGAGGACACCAAGATCCATGCTGATAGTTCCCCTCCAGAACTCCCAAAGACCATCCGTCCTCAGGGCCCAGAGCAGTGCCGGCAGCACTCCAGAGTCATTAACAACAGCGTGTGGGCTCATGGTTTGACAGTCTGTTAAGAAAGCAAATCCTGCTTCTGCCATTGGCCTTTCTGCTCATGGGGTCCAAACCACGAATCCAGGAGTTTCAGAGAATGGTAATTTCCTGTTATCACCATCATCTTCCCATTCTCTACTGCTGGCCATTGAGGTATCTGCTTGGCTCAGAACACGTAAGCCCTGGTGTGGACTCCCGCAGACGCCCAACTCGTCGCACTTCCGCTGTGTCCTCCAAACAAGCATGGGTTACTTTGAGGGCTCCTGAAATTGCATTTTGGACACAGACACAGATATATCCAGTATTATAAAACAGACCTCTTTTGTTGCTGTACTCATCCCAGTAGTTAGCAAAATTCTCCGTATGTCATTGGTATGCAAAAAAATTGAATAATTAAAATCCCTATTTCACACTTTTAATCTATTTATGACAAAATATACAAGTCTCTGCATTAGCAGCTATTGCTGCATAAAAATATTACCACAAACTCTGTGGTTTAAAATAACATATTTATTATGTCACAATTTCATCTTTTTTCCTTCTTCTTCTTCTCCCCAAAGCCCCCCAGTACATAGTTGTATATTCTAGTTGTATGTCCTTCTGGTTGTGCTATGTGGGACATCACCTCAGCTTGGTTTGATGAGCAGTGCCATGTCTGCACCTGAGATCCAAACTAATGAAACCCTGGACCACTGAAGAGGAGCACATGACCTTAACCACTCAGCCACAGGGCCGGCCCCTATGTCACAATTTCTGTGTGTCAGGAGTCCAGACCTGAATGGGTCTTCTGCTTAGGGTCTCACAAGGCTGCAATCAAGATGTTGCCTTGGGCTGTGGTCTCATCTGAGGCTCGACTGGGGAGAGTTCTGCTTCTAGGCTCACTTAGAATTCAGTTTCTTGTGATTATAGGACTAACGGCTTCGGTATTTTGCTGGCTAACAGTCAGGGGCTGCCCTCAGCAGCCAGAGGCCATCCACAACTCCTTGCCACATGGGGTTCCCCAACATCATCAAAGCATGCAAGCCAAGAAGGCAATAGAGTCTGCCAGCAAAAAGTCAGTCACAATCCTAGATAATCTAATCATGGAAGTAGCAGCCCATCACCTTTGAGGGTTAGAAGCAAGTCACACTCAGAGGGAGGGGATTACATAAGGATGCAGGGGTCGTTGGGGGCCATCTCAGAAGCAGCCTACCTACTATGGTCTCCAATATCTGTCTGATAACTATAAGGTTATAAACTACCCATTTTAGCCAAGACAGTGAGATGCATGCCAGGCTCCTCCTCTCCTCTGAGCCCTTGCCACTGCCTGCCCTCAGCCCTTCCTCTCTGGGCCTGCACAGGGCCCTACAGCCAACCTCATCTCACCCTCTAGTTATCAACAATCTCACAGTCTCAGAAACTACCCAATGGACGTTTGTTAAAGCAATGTCTTGTGTTTTTTAACTACTACTACAGAGGAGAAACAGGGAAAACGAGCTGCTTCTCAAACACCTGAAATCATACTTGATTTTTATAGGGTTAGAAAAACAGGACCCAAAAAGTCAGAGAACAAAGGAAAAAGAAAAAAAATATGGAGTTCACTAGCAGTTCATTTACATGGTAAATGATGAACAACAGGTATAATTAATGAACTGTCACATAACCATGTTTTCTGAATTTATTCAACTTTCCAATACATCGTTCACAAACTTGAAGTCAATTCAAGCTTAGGAGTTAGGATTTATATTTGAAGTAGGATGACCAACCGTCCCAGTTTTCCCAAGACTGAGGGTTCCCAGGACATGGGACCTTCAGTTTTAAAACCAGGCATCCTGGACAAACTGGGACTACTGGTCACCCTAATTCGAAGTGAAAAAAGTCAGGCTTTATAAACATCTGAGCAAACCCTCACCTTCTGGGACCTTGGGTACTGGGATATTGCAGGGAAATGAAACCCAGAGCATATAAAATACGTCTTCTGCATTGCAAACTTCTGGCTAGTCTGGCTGGCCAACTTTATGTCTCACAAGGTATTTGTCACAACAGTTTTGAGACCAGGGGCAATTTATAGCATTGCACTGAACAGACAGGAAGTCTAAAATTCTGGGAAATTAGGGGCTTTATTCATTTAATCAAAGCTTGTCCCATCTTAAAGGGGAAGTTCATATTTCTGATTTAAAATTTTTCCTTCTGAAAGAGAGTGTTTACAATATTTTTATTCCACAATTTATATAGTACCTTTTCCAATGTCAATAACCCACTTCCCCCAAGAAAAACACAACAATTTTATTTTTATTTTTTACTTATTTATTTTTTTTGCTGAGGAAGATTAGCTCTGAGTTAACATCTTTTGCTAATCTTTCTCTTTTTTTTGCTTGAGGAAGATTAGCCCTGAGCTAACATCTGTGCCAATCTTCCTCCACTTTACATGTGGGTCGCTGCCATAGCATGGCTGACGAGTGGTATAGGTCCACACCCGGGATCTGAACCCATGAATCCAGGCCCTTGAAGCAGAGCATGCCAAACTTAACCATGTCACCACAGGGCTGGCCCCAAAAACGCAACAATTTTGAGAGCTGTAATTATAGATTAAATTCAGAGTAGGTGGCATATGGAAACTAAATAATAAAAGATTGGATTCAACCATCTGTTCTACAGAGGCAACTCTGATGTAATCAAAGGAAAATTGATTAGTACCCTTTGTATCAAGTTCTCGCTTCCAGGTTCTGATTTTAACCAGGAATATTTTACTATTTTAAGCCTCTGGGTCTCTTTGCTATTGCTATAATTGCTAAAATAGTGGGCAGCAAGAGTTGCGATTGTGACCATAATGGACTTTTCCTAGTACAGTGAATATGTTATTGTATGGTACTGAATGGGGACACTAGCTACAAATGGCACCAAGCTGTCATTCTGTGGATGGGATGACAGCCCTAGTAATGCAACAAACAACCAAGAAAATACTTTCTAAAATCCCTCCATGGTAACGGTATTCTTAGCCATTGTTCATTCCTAACTAATCCCAGGGGTGGAGAGTCTACCAAGCAAGGGTCAGTAGTCGAGGTTGGTAGAGAAGGAGTGACACCATATGCTGAGAGAGAAGAATTACAAGGCTTGAATTCTCACTTCCCTAGTTAATAGGTTTAGAGTTAACTTGTATAGTATTTACATTTCCACCTCTGCAAAAAAAAATGCTTCCCGATTTCCACAGGTAAATGTGTGCTTTACATCATTCTCTATAGCTTTTCAAGAACTCTGAGCTGTCTGAGATTTTACCCTGTCTGCCTGGTACAGTTCCATGAACGCTGGTAGAAGCCAGCAATCTGCTGGGTCAGAGGTGAAGAATAATTTACTACTTACAGCAGTGGCAGCAGAGTATCAGCATTTTCGGGCCAGTTCCCTGAGCCCTAATCCCCACAGGGTGACAGGGTGACATGAAGAAGGCCAGATGACATCTGCAAACACACTGGGTTGCATCACAGGAAAGGAAGAGTGAATTTAGGAAACCCAAATCTGTAATAATGGGCAGTGAGAATGTCGGCCCTTCGCTCAAAGGGAGACAAGATCTCCATCTTCTAAGGCTGTAAGCAAACCTGCCCTTTGCTCCAAAGGCAGACACTATCTCTATCTTCCAAGTTGTCTCCTACACAAAGGAACAGGGCTACCTTAGCAAGACAAGCAGAAACATAAGAGACCCATGAAGAACTGTCTCCCAAAATGGCAAAGTATAACTTCCATTTTAATGAAATTTTATTATTAACTAGCACCTCCTCTCCAATATCAAAGTTTCTTCTATACAAGTAAACTGAAAGACATAGAACCAAATTTCATAAAGTCATTTCTTGCTGTGCAACAATATTATCACAAACCTAGTGGCAATACGCATTTATTGTTATCTCACAGTTTCTATAGTCAGGAATCTGGGCGTGGCTTAAGTGGCTCTTTTTCTTTTTTTTTTTTTCCTGAGGAAGATTAGTCCTCAGCTAACATCTGTGTCAATCTTCCTCTATTTTGTATGTGGGTCGCTGCCAGAGATGGCTGACAAGTGGTGTAGTTCTGTGCCCAGGATCTGAACCCAGGAACCTGGGCCATCAAAGCAGAGCACACTGAACTTAAGCACTATGCCACAGGGCCGGCCTTTTCTGATTAGGGTCTCACAGGACTGTAATCAAGGTCTTGGCTGAGATTGTGGTCTCTTCTGAGGTTCTCCTAAGGAAGGCTATGCTTCCAATCTCACTCAGGTTCTTGGCAGAATTCAGTTTCCTGCAGCTGTAGGACTGAGGGATTTGGCTTCTTGCCGGCTGTGGGTTGGAAGTCACCCTCAGTTCCAAGAGGCTACCCATAGTTCCTTGCCTCATGGGGTTCCCCAACATGGCCACTTGCTTCCTCAAAACCATCAAGGGAGAAAGCAAGCAACTCCAGCAAAATGAGTGCTACAGTCTATGTAAGAGAGCTGGCTGTTGGCCGCTTCAGATAATTTATCTGAGTGAGGAAAAGTCTTTCTGAGGAGGGCACATTTTAGCTGAGACCTGCAATGAGGAGGAGCCAGCTGTGAGAAGATGAGGTGGGGGTGAGGAGCATTCTGGGAAGAAGGAACAGAAAGTAGGAAATGGAGCTATACCCACAGACAGAAAATACCATCATAGCATGATAACACTGTATTTTATTTGTTTCTCTGTCTGTTTTCTCTATCATCCAGTGAGCCGTACAAATTCTCTCAGAATCTTCAACACCTATTCCATAGTAAACAGTAAAGCTGTTTAATGAATGGATGGATTTATTCATTTAGAATCACTTTATTAAGCCTTCATGTACCAGGGACTTCAGAGATACAACATGACCATGTGAAGGCCTGTGCCTTCAATGAGCTCACAGTGTGGACGCAGAGTTGCAAACAATTATGAACACGAAGTGGTCAGTGCTATCAGGGCTAACACAGCACTGAAGAAAGAATGACGTCTCACTCTATTTGAGGGATTTGGGGAAACTACATAAAAGGGGTCTTGAAGGACACCTAAATTAGTGGGGAGCATAAATAAGAAAAGGCATTTTAGGCAAAGGAATCAGCTCGAGCAAAGGCGTGGAGGTGAAAAGTCTTTGGCTGGTTTGCAAAAACCCCAAGAAGTCTAGGAGCAGAGAAAATAAAACCAGGAGTATGTGTGGAAAGAGGAACGGCAGGCCAGGAGGCTTATCCAGGAAGTGTCTAAAATCACACCAAAAGGACAAAGAAGCCAGCACCAAGGTGTGCCACAGCCTAATGGGGTCATTTGAGCATCATGAAGAGTAATGATCACAATGGATTAAAACATGTCAGATAGGTAAAAATGTATGCATTCATCATGATACTACACAAAGAAAACCTTATTGGTTAACATTGGAGCTTGCTATGCACTAACTCATTTCTCTGAAATTTGATAATTATGGTGAAAGAATCCAGCATTTATCCAGTCCTTCCTCTGTAATCTCTGTATTTCTGAATAACCGATGAGTTGGTGAAAGAAAGTTCTTTTTTTTTGAGGAAGATTAGCCCTGAGTTAACTGCTACCAATCCTCCTCTTTTTGCTGAGGAAGACTGGCCCTGAGCTAACATCCGTGCCCATCTTCCTCTACTTTATATGTGGGACGCCTACCACAGCATGGCTTGCCAAGCGGTGCCATGTCCACACCCAGGATCTGATCCGGTGAACCCCAGGCCGCCAAAGCGGAATGTGCGCACTTAACTGCTGTGCCACCGGGCCAGCCCCGAAAGTTCTTCTTATAAAGAAACCCCAGTTAATAAAGAGAAGTATTGGAAGTATTAGAAATTCACTGTTCTAGGATAAAAGACTTGAGAGACATATCAAAATGCAATATGAAGACTTTTTTTGACTCTTTTGACCTGAACAAACCAACTGTTAAATGACGTCTTGGACTCAACCAAGGAAATTTGAATATGTACTGAGTATTAGATGACATGAAAGAATTATTAATTTGTTATAAATTGTTAATTGTTACATATAATAATGGTGATTAAGTTAAAAAATCTGTATCAGTTTAAAATGCAGATTCATTTAAGGTAAAATAATAAGTCTTGGATTTGTTTTAAAGTACTCAAGCTAAAAACGAGGGGATGGAGGAGATAGATGAAACTAGATTGGGAAAATATTGATAATTGTTGATGGGTAGGTGAGGGTTCTTTACTAAAAGTGGAATCACTTTTGCCTATGTTTAAAATTTTCCGCAATAAATAGTTTTAAGAAGCAAAAATATTAATAAGTTATTAAATAAATAAATGCAACCTTTTCAAAGACTTCCCTGACCACTTTATCTAAACTTGGTACCCAAAGTCCCACACTATGACCCAGTTTACTCCCTTTATAAAACTTTCCACAAGTTGTTCTTTTTAAACATTTATTTATTTGTTTCTTAACTCCTTCTCTAGATTATAAGCTCCTTCCTATTCATGACAGTGGGGCAGCACCCTCCACTTAGCACATACCACTCAGCCTGGAATAGAAAGGATGAGCGATACATATTTTTTAAGTGAGTGAATGAATGAATGCATGAATGAGCAACAAAACCAGATTCTGGTGAAGGTGGGAATAGTGAGCACTCTCAGGCACTGGCAACGAGAGTGTAAATGGGTACACTTCTCAGGAAGACAGACAGCGGGGCAAAGATGAATAGACTAGCCTGCTTACATCATGGAGGGAAATGGAAACAACCTAGGTATTCAACTATAGGGGACTTCTAGGTAAAAATGGTAGATTAAACAGAGTACTCCTTCCCCAAACGCAGCTAACAACAATAAAGGATTTTTTTAAGGAACAAACTTAAGGGGACGGGGTGCATGGGAAAGGAGACAATAGCTCCAATATTTTGGAAGCTGTAAAGCAGCAGAGTGACAAATTACTTAAGTTACTTAGGAAAACTGAATATTTAGCAACAATGGAGGAAAGGTAAGCATTAAGCCAGATTATACCACAAAACCACAGAGGTCTCAGGAGTTGGTGGCATCAGGTACCTCTAGATGTGGGTGTGAAGACAGAGGTGACAGAGTGCTAAGATGAGAAGGTTGGGTTGAGAGTCTATTTAAAAATGTGTCATATCTCCCCACTCCTACCCACCACAGTTAAATAACTGTGACTTCCCCATTAGGACAAAAGCCTGGAGAGATGAACAGACAGTCTCTGGTTGGGGAACACTAAGCGCAGTTAAAGGGGGTGACACCGTGGTGAAAATAAGGAAATGTGGCATATTGAATGTTGACATGCACACCTCCACACCAACCTCCACTCTAGTCCCCTCCTATAATCACCCAGAATCCAGCAACTAGTCTCTACTGTTCAGTGAGGAGAATGGGAGTCTTCTCTGCAGGATCTAAGTATGCCAAGGGGAAAAAAATCTAAAGGCATTGATATCAGGAGTTCCCAACAGAAACTCTCACTGTCAACAAGTCTATCCATAGAGTCAGAGTTTCTAAGCAACCTTTTAGTACTCTACTCTTAAATATAAACAGTGTGTGGTTTTAAAAATGGCTGCACTATTATTGAGAGTTGGGTCTAATTCATGTCCCCTTCAATCTGAGCTGGCTTTAGTTACTTGGTTTTAACCGATAGAATGCAGTGGAAGTAATGCTGCCTGATTTCCGTGGCAAGATCAAAAGAGGCTATGCAGCTCCCATTTTGTTTACTCTTGTAAGCCACCACATAAGAGTCTGACAACTCTGAGACCCTCACACTGTGAAAAACTCATGCCACGTGGAGGCACTCGGGTCGAAAGTCCCAGCTGAGCCCAGCCTTTGAGTCATCTCAGCTTTGGCAGGCGCCGAGTTAAGAAACCTGCAGATGAATCTGAGCCCCCAGCTGTCCAAATCTTCCCAAGTGAAGTTCCAGACATTGTGGAGCAGAGATGAGCCATTCCTGCTACGTCCTGGAAGAGTCCTGACCCACGGACTTCATGAGCATAACCACCTGTTTGTTGTTTTATACCAAGTTTGGGGTCACTTGTTATGCAGCCATAGATATCTAGAAGAGACAATCATGAATTAGCAGACATCAAGGAAAGCCTCTGTACTAGGTTGAATAGTATCCCCTACCCTACCCTGCAAATTCACGTCCACCTGGAACCTCAAAATGTGACCTAATTTTGAAATAGGGTCTTTGCATATATGATCAAGTTAAAGTGAGTTTACACCGGATTATGGTTGGCATGAACCCAATGACTAGGATACTTACAGGAGGGGAAAATTTGAACACAGAGACATAAACACACATGGAAGGAATACGGCCATGTGAAGATGGAGGCAGAAACTGGAGTCATGCTGCCACAAGCCAAGGAACACCAAGGATTACTGGCCACCAGCAGACGCAGGGAGAGAAGCACGGGATGGTTTCTCCTTCAGAACCTCCAGAAGGAACCAACCCTGAAAACACTTTGATTTTGGACTTCTGGCCTCCAGAACGGTGAGAGAATAAATTCCTGTTGCTTTAAGCCACCCAGTGTGTGGTAATTCGTCACAGCAGCACTAGAAACTAACACAGCCTCTAATGTTAAAAACAAAAGCAATGAAGAAAAAGCAACTTGGAACAAAGGGAGAGAGAAGACAACTTCAGAAAAAAATTAAGGTCTTCAAACTGATAAGAGAAGTTAAAAAATGATATTACAACATGAATTAGGAATAGTATACCATAAAAAAGAATAAGCAGAGAACAGAAAAGAATCCTAAGAAATTAAAATATAATCATAGAAAGAAAAAACTTACTAGAAGATTTATAATAGAAAACAAAGAAAATCTCCTAGAAGGTAGAACGAAAAGACAAGGAAATGGAAAAAAGGTAAGAAAATTAGAAAGTTGGTCCAAGAAATCAAAATCCAAATGAGAGTTTCAAAAAGAACAGGGAAAAGAGAGGGCACAAAATCAATAAAACCAAGAAAATTTCCAGAACAGAAAAATATGATTTACTTATTGAAAGAACCATCAAATGCCCGTTACAGTGAATGAGAAAAGATGTAAACCAAGGCTTATCTGTGACATTTCAGAATAATAGGGATAAAGAAAAGATACATTTTTGAAGAGATAAAATAGATCTTACACAAAGTGTTATGAGCCAGAATAGCTTCAGACTTGTAGTAGCTTGATTGCATTAAGGGCCCTAATTAATGGCCTCCCTGTATCCATAAGCTTTTACCTGTAACTTTGTAGTCCCTTCCTACTCTACGGCCTTGGCCATGTGACATACCCTGGCCAAAGGTACAGGAGTAAACTTGACACAAAGGATGGTAGAAGTGCTTACGTGTTTCTTCTTCCTCTCTTGTCTCTCTGAGTCTCCATGTGTACACGCACAGGCTAGTGGGTTAGAGAGATATGAAAGACATGTGGGAAAGAACCAAGGCCATCTTAGACCAGCCAATAGTTGATCACCAAACATGGGAGAAAGCCCAGCCATGATCAGCAGAATTACCCATGCTTGGATAAACTCAGCCAAGATACACACATAAAACAAAACAAAACAGAGCCAGCCCTGATGATCTAGTGGTTAAAGCTTGGTGCTTTCATCACTTTGGCAGCCCGAGTTCATTTCATGGTGGTGGAACCACACCACCCATCTGTCGGTTGCCATCTGTGGCGGCAGCTCACATAGAAGAACCAGAAGGACTTACAACTAGGATATACAACCATGCACTGGGCTTTGGGGAGGGAAAAAAAGGAGGAAGATTGGCAACAGATGTTAGCTCAGAGCAAAGCTTTCCCTGCAAAAAAAAGTTTTAAAAAACAAAACAAAACAGGGGCCTGCCCGGTGGCATAGCAGTTAAGTTCGTGCACTCCACTTCGGCGGCCTGGGGTTCACCAGTTGGGATCCTGGGGGGTCGACCTACACACAGCTTATCAAGTTGTGCTGTGGCAGGTGTCCCACATATATAAAGTAGAGGAAGATGGGCATGGATGTTAGCTCAGGGCCCATCTTCCTCAGCAAAAAAAGAGATGGATTGGTGGCAGCTGTTAGCTCAGGGCTAATCTTCCTCCAAAAAGAAAAAAAAGAAAAAGAAACAAAACAAAACAAAAATCCAAACAACCCATAGATTCATGAGCAATAATAAATGATTTTTTTATGCCACTGAGTTTTTGGATGGTTTGTTATACACAACACCTAACTATTACGAAACTCCTCAACATCAATATTACAAGCTGGAAAGCAATAGATGCCTATAAAATTCTAAAGGAAGATTATAAACCTAAAATTCTGAACCTAGAAAAGCTATCAATCAAATAGGAGAATAAAGACGTATTCCAAAATACAAGGTCTCAACATTTTGCTCCTGGAAACAGAGGATTTGAACAATACTATAGACCAAATGAACCTAACAGACATATACAGAACATTCTATCTGACAACAGCAGAATACACATTATTCTCAAGCACATGGAACATCTTCTAGGATAGATCATATGTCAGTGCAAAAAACAAGTCTTACCAAATTCAAGAAGATTGAAATTACACCAAGTTATCTTCTCTAACCACAATGGTATGAAATTAGAATTCAGTAGCAGGAGGAAAATTGGAAAACTCACACATAGGTGGAAATTAAACAACACTCTCCTCAACAATCAATGGATTAAAGAAGAAATGAAAAGGGAAGTAAAAAAGTATCTTGATAAAATGAAAATAAAAACAACATACCAGGGCCAGCCCAGGGGCCGAGTAGTTAAGTTTGCGTGCTCCACTTTGGCAGCCCAGGGTTTTGCCGATTTGGATCCTGGGCATGGACCTGGCACCACTCATCAAGCCATGTTGAGGCAGTGTCCCACATAGCAGAACTAGCAGGACGTACAACTAGAATATACAGCCATGTACTGGGGAGCTTTGGGGAGAAGAAGAATAAGAAGAAAGATTGACAACAGATGGTAGCTCAGGGCCAATCTTTAAAAATAAATTATGGGGGCCGGCTCCGTGGCCGAGTGGTTAAGTTCGCGCGCTCCGCTGCGGTGGCCCAGGGCTCAGATCTTGGGCGCAGACATGGCACCGCTCATCAGGCCACGTTGAGGCGGCGTCCCACATCCCACAACTAGAAGGACTTGCAATTAAGATATACAACTGTGTCGGGGGGCGGGGTTTGGGGAGATAAAGCAGAAAAAAAAAAAATTATGGGATGCAGCAAAAGCAGTTCTAAGGGAATTTTTTTTTTAAAGATTTTATTTTTTCCACTTTTTCTCCCCAAAGCCCCCCAGTACATAGTTGTATGTTCTTCATTGTGGGTCCTTCTAGTTGTGGTATGTGGGACACTACCTCAGCATGGTTTGATGAGCAGTGTCATGTCTGCGCCCAGGATTCGAACAAACGAAACATTGGGCTGCCTGCATCAGGGCCCGTGAACTTAACCACTCGGCCACGGGGCCAGCCCCTCTAAGAGGGAATTTTATAGCTATAAATGCATACATCAAGAAAATAGAAAGATCTCAAATAAACAACCTCAAGAAAGTAGAAAAAGAACAACCTAAGCCCAAAGTTAGCATAAGGAAGGAAATACTAAAGATTAGAGTAGAAATAAATAAAATAGAGAACAGGAAAACAACAGAAAACATTAACAAAACTAAGAGTTAGTTCTTTGAAAAGATAGACAAAATTGACAAACGTTTAGCTAGACTAACCAAGAAAAAAAGAGAGAGGAGCCAAATCAACAAAATTATAAATGAAAGAGGAGACATTACAATTGATACCAAAGAAATACAAAGGATCATTAGAGACTACTATGAACAACTATACACCAAAAAACTGGACAACCTAAAAGTAATGAATAAATTCCTAGAAACATGCCACCTACCGAGACAAAATCACGCAGAAATAGAAAATCTGAACACATCAATTACTAGTAAGGAGATTGAATCAATAATCAAAAACTTCCCAACACAGAAAAGTCCAGGATGAGATGGCTTCACTGGTAAATTCTACCAAATATTTAAAGAATTAATACCAAGCCTTTTCAAATTCTTCCAAAAAATTGAAGAGGAGGGAAGATTACCAAACTCGTTTTACAAGGCCAGCATTATACTGATACCGGAGCCAGAAAAGGACACTACAAGAAAAGAAAACGATAGGCCAATATCCCTGATGTACATAGATGTAAAAATCCTCAACAAAATATTAGCAAACCAAATTCAACAGTACATTAAAAGGGTCATACACTATGATCAAGTGAGATTTACTCCTAGGTTGCAAGGATGTTTCAACAAATGTAAATCAATAAATGTGATACACCACAGGAACAAAATGAAGGATAAAAATCATATGATCATAACAGATGCAGAAAAAGCATTTGGCAAAATTTGACATCTTTTCATGATAAAAATTCTTAACAAATCAGGTATAGAGGCAATGTACCTCAACATAACAAAGGCCATATATGACAAGTCCACAGCTAACATCACACTCAACAGTGACCTTTAAGATCAGGAATAAGACAAGAGGGCCTACTCTCACCGCGTCTATTCAACATAGTACTGGAAGTCCCAGCCAGAGCAATTAGGCATTAAAAAAACCAAAAGGCATCCAAATCAGAAAGGAAGAAGTACAAATGTCTCTGCTTACAGATGACATAATATTATATATAGAAAACCCTAAAGACACCAGCAAAACACTCATAACTAATAAATGAAACCAGTAAAAACACAAAGATACAAAATCAACATACAAAAAAACCAGTTGCTTTTCTGAACAGTGAACTATCAGAAGAGAAATTAAGAAAACAATCCCATTTACAACAGCATCAAAGAGAATGAAATACTTAGGAGTAAGTTTAACCAAGGAGGTGAAAGATCTGTACACTGAAAACTATGACACATTGATGAAAGAAATTGAAGAAGTCATAAATAAATGGAAAGATATTCTGTGTTCATGGATTCGAAGAATTAATATTGTTAAAATGTCCATATCACCCAAAGTAATCTACAGATTCAATGCAATCCCTATTAAAATTCCAATGAAATTATTCACAGAAATAGAAAAAACTATCGTAAAATTTGTATGGAACCAGAAAAGACACTGAATAGTCAAAGCAATCTTGAGAAAGAAGAACAAAGCTGGAAACATCATACATCCTGATTTCAAACTGTATTACAAAGCTATAGTCATCAAAATAGAATAGTATTGGCATAAAAACAGACTCATAGGTCAATGGGACAGAATAGAGAACCCAGAAATAAACCCATGCATATACAGCTAATTAATTTTCAGCAAAGGAGCCAAGAATAAATAACTGGGAAAGATAGTCTCTTCCATAAATGATGCTGGGAAAACTAGGCATCCACATGCAAAAGAATGAAACTGGACCCTGAACTTACACTACACACAAAAATTAACCTAAGATAGATGAAAGACTTGAATCTAAGACCTGAAACCAAGAAAATCCTAGAAGAAAATATAGGGGGTAAAGCTCCTTGACATTGGTCTTGGCAATGATATTTTAGATTTGATACCAAAAGCAAAAAAAAAAAAAAAACACAAGTGGGACTACATCAAACTAAAAAGTTTCTGCACAGCAAAGGAAACCATCAACAAAATGAAAAGGCAACATATGGAATGGGAGAAAATATTTGCAAACCATGTATCTGATAAGGGATTAATATCCAAAACATACAAGGAAAACATACAACTCAATAGCAAAAAACCAAATAACCCAATTTAAAAAATGAGTAAAGGACTGAATAGACATTTTTCCAAAGACAGAGAAATGGCTAACAGGTCCATGAAAAGATTCTCGACATCACTAATCATCAGGAAAATGCAAATCAAAACCGTAATGAGATATCACCTCACACCTGTTAGGATGTCTATTATTAAAAGGATAAGTGTTAACAAATGTTGGTGAGGATGTAGAGAAACAGGAACCCTTGTGCACTGTTGGTGGGAATGTAAACTGGTATAGCCGCTGTGGAAAACAGTATGGAGGTTCCTTAAGAAATTAAACATAAAACTACCATAAGATCCAGCAATCCCACTTCCGGGTATACATCCAAAGGAAATGAAATCATTATCTCAAATATCTTTACTCCCATGGTCATTGCAGCATTTTCACAACAGCCAAGGGTATGGAAAGAACCTAAGGGTCCGTTGACAGATGAGTGGATAAAGAAAACGTGGTGTGTATATATATACCATGGCATATTATTTAACCTTTAAAAAGAGAAGGAAATCCTGCCATTTCCAACAACATAGATGAACCTGGAGGGCATCATGCTAAGTTAAATATGGTAAACTGAGAAAGACTAATACTGCATCATATCACTTATATGCGGAATCTAAAAAAAAAGTCTAACTCATAGAAACAGCAGAATGGCAGTTGCCAGGGATGGGGTGGGGGTGTGATAGGGAGAGTTTGGCAAAAGGGTACAAACTTTCAGTTACAATATGAATAAAAGCTGAGGATCTAAAGTATAACTTAGTGACTATAGTTGATACTATTGTGTTGAATAACTGAAATTTGGCAAGAGAGTAGAAGTTACGTGTTCTCACCTCCAAAATACAAAAAAGAAAGAAAATCTGTGAAGTGATGGATGAGTTAATTAACTTTAACTTGATGGAGAGAATTCTTCCACAATGTAAACATACATTGAATCATCATATTGTATGCTTTAAATATATTACAATTTTATTTGTCAATTATACTTCAATAAAGCTGGAAAAAAAGAGTGGGTTATAAGAGAAATGATAGACGCACAGATCCACGGAACAGACAGTTGAGAAATGGGTACACACAAATATAACCAATTGATATTTTAAAATAAACTTTATTTTTTCAAACAGTTTAAATTAACAGAAAAACTGCAAAGATAGTTCAGAGAGTTCCCATGTACTCCACACCCGGTTTCCTCTATCTATTATTAATATTTTACATTAGTATGGTACAGTTGTTAAAATTAATGAACCAATACCAACACATTATTATTAATTAAAATCCATACTTTATTCAGATTTCATTAGTTTTTACCTAATGTCCTTTTTCTGTTCCAGGATCCCATTCAGGATACAACATTACTTTTAGTCATCATTTCCTTAGGCTCTTCCTGCTGTTTTTGATAACCTTGACAATTTTGAGGAACACTGGTCAGGTATTTTGTAGAATATCCCTCACCTGGAATTTGTGTGATGTTTTTCTCATGGTAGACTGGGGATATGGATTTTGGGGAAGAAGACCGTTGAGACAAAGTGCCTTTTCATCACACCCTATCAAGGGTACATACCAAACACATGACATACCAGTGTTAATGTTAACTGTGGTCCCCTAGCTAAGGTAGAGTTTGTGAGGTTTTTCTACTTTGAAGTTACTTTTCCCAATTTCCATATTGTTCTCTTTGGAAAGAAGACAGTATATGCAGCCTTCATTTAAGGAATGGGCCAATTGATTTTTTTTAAAAAGTTGTAAAAGCAATTCAATGGAGGAAAGATAGTGGTTTTGAACAAATAGTGCTGGAAGAATTGGATATCTATGTGCAAAAAAAAAAAATCTTGATCCATACTTCACACTGTTAACTCAAAATGGACCAAAGACCTAAATGTAAGAGTAAAACTATAGAACACTTAGAAGACAACATAGGTGTAAATCTTTGTGACCTTGGATTAGACAATGATTTCTTAGATATGGCACCCAAAGCTCAAGCAACCAAAGAAAAAAATTGATAAACTGGACTTTATAAAAATTTTATGGTTTTGCACTTGAAAGGATACTATCAAGAAAGTGCAAAGATAATCCATAGCAAGGGAGGAAATATTTGCAAGTCATCTATCTGATGAGTCTACTATCCAGAATATAGAAAGAACTCTTACAACTCAATATAAAAAGACAACCTAATTTAAAAATGAACAAAGAATTTGAATAGACATTTCTCCAAAGAAGATAAACAAACGGCCAACAATTACATGAAAAGATAACCAATATCATTAGCCATTAAGGAAAATGCAAAATCAAAACCATAATAAGACACCACTTCACACCCACTAGGATGGCTATAATCCAAAAGGTGTAAAATAACAAATGTTGATGAGGATATGGAAACATTGGAAGCCTCCTACATCACTGGCAGGAATGCAAAATGGTGCAGCCACTTAGTAAAACAGTTTGGCAGATTCTCAAAAAAATTAAACCTAGAGTTACCATATAACCCAGCAATTCTACTCCTGAGTCTATGCCCAAGATAATTGAAAACATATGTTCACACAAACACTTTTACATGAATGTTCAAAGCGGAAACAACCCAAATGTCCATCAACTGAGGAATGGATAAACAAAATGTGGTATAGGCATAAGATGGGATATTATTCAGCTTTAAAAGGGAAAGAAGTACTGATACATGTTACAACATGGATGATCCCTGAAAACATTAAAGCTAGTGAAAGAAGCCAGTCACAAAAGGACACGTATAATTCCATTTACATGAAATGCCTAGAATAGACAAATCCATGGAGACAGAAAGATTAGTGGTTTCCAGGGGCTGGAGATTGGGTCAGAAAGTGGGTGTGGGGGAAGAGAAAGTGACTGCTAATGGGTATGGGGTTTCTTTTGGGGTGATGAAAATGCTCTAAAATTAGATAGTGGGGTTGGTTGCACAAGTTTCTGAATACACTAAAAACTGATGAACTGTATACTTTAAAAGGGAGAATTTTATGTTATATGAAATATATCTGAACAAAGTTTTTTTAAAAAAAAACTTAGATAAGACATCAAAAGCACAATACAAAAAAGAAAAAAAGTGAATTGGATTTCATAAAAATTAACAGTTTTTGCTCTGCTAAACATGGTTAAGCAAGCCACCCTGGTGGCATAGTGGTTAAGTTTGTGTGCTCTGCTTTGGCAACCTGGGGTTTGCAGGTTTGGATCCCAGGTGCAGACCTGGCACCACTCGTCAAGCCACACTGTGGCAGCACCCCACATAAAATAGAGGAAGATTGGCACAGATGTTATCTCAGGGCCAATCTTCCTCACACACACACACAAAAACCCAAAAATAGACTATTATCCATAATTAAATCAAAAGTAGGTTTCGGTGGCTCCTGAGTTAAGAAGCAAGTCAAGTTACTTAGTCAGTACTTACTGAGTTAAGTACTCTCACACATTTGTCTGCTTCTGGAGTAAAGAGTCTGCAAATTCCACCTCAGGTCTTAAGTTCAGGTTGACAACAGTCCGTGTTGGCATTGTCAGTTTATTCTGGAAAGCCTATTATCTATGATATAGGCTTCAAGTGTGGCTCTTTTGATGTTTCTTCCAGAAGACCAGTTACCTTTGGGCAAGCTAGGATCCTCCGGAGGAGTTAACAGCTGGATTAACTCCAGCTATTTTGTTCTGAGTCCTCTGTTGTAGTACTTGTCCAGGCACACTGGGGCTCAAGCTGGGGCACAGCTTTTCAGATTTAATAACTCTTTATTGTTGCCCATGGAGCTCTCCCTCACATCTCGATTGAGTCACGTGAACGTTTTTGGGACACCCCCCCCCCCCACACACACACACTAATTTCTTCTGGGAGAAAGGAGAGAGAAAGCCATGTGTTCCGAACTCTAGATTTCTCAGAAGGACCAGAAACTTGGAAGAAGCCAAAAACAGTTGTTCCCTGGGCATCACACATTCCAGCTCCTTCGTTCAGTTGTTACCCAAACCAAGCAAAACTCTCTTAAAAGTGTCTGCCCATTCGTTCTCCTCAATATATAAAGCCAGTTAAAATATTTCCTTCAATCTTTGTGTACATTTTTCTCCCCTGACCAAAGGAATCAGAAAGATCTGTGTGTCTGCACCAGATTTGCTAGACGGCACATACAATGATAAGCTTTTATGATCTGTCTATCCCCCCAAATTGAGAAACAAAGAAATATAGAAAGAGTTACAGACAAACCTTTGTAAAAGATTAATTATTACATCTTGCTTTTGTGAAAAAGGGAGAAGCCTTTTTGTCCTCTCTTTAAATTCTCACACAAACAAAAAGAACTACAAGCTTAGGTTTTACAGCTTCAGCACGCGTCAAAAGGCCATATAGGACTCAGGAACTCACCGGTCCAGCAGCTCCAGCAAACACACACATACAGACACACACTTTTTTTTATAGAATTGCACTCCTAGTGGGAAGCAAACAAGCCAACTAGCGTAGAGAATGCCAGGAGATGACAGAGTACCCAGGGCAAACAGACAATCAAAAATTATTACCAATCAGATTTTCTATTGTCCACCATCTGGCAGAAAGCCAGATAGTCAGCCAATCCCAAGAAACTATGAGAACCAGATCTCTGTAATTTCAGGATGCTGTTCAGCAAGTGAATGCTTGCTCTTGGAGCCCCGAGCCCACACGCAAGACCTCCACCTCCTGAGGCGCCCATGAAGAAGACTCCTCCAGGTGCTCCGGTCTGCAGCCCTCGTCTTTCAGTTATCCCAGTGCAAGTGCCAGTTATGTGAGGGAACGAGGCCAGGGGTTGGCCAACTTTTTCTGTAAAGGGCCAGACCCGATGGCTTTGTGGGCCATATTAATTCTGTCACAACTATTCGACCCTGCTGCTATAGCCCTAAAGCAGCCAGAGAGAATAAGCCCATGAATGGCTGCGTTCCAATAACACTTATTTACAAAAACAGGCAATAGGCCTGCAGGCTGCCGTTGGCTGACCCCTGTTTTAGATGACTCTAGTCCCTAGCCTAAGATCCCAGCAGAGATCAAAGAGCAAAGTCAAACTACCATCCCTGTGCCCTGTACAAATCTCAGACCCAGAATCCACGAATCTAATATAACTGCTGCTGTTTACCCCCACTGTTTGCGTGGTACGTCACACGGCAAGAGATAACTAGAACAGTTTTATACAAGGAAGGCCTTATCAAGAAAGTGAGATTTGAGCAAAGATTTGAAGGAGGAGAGTTAACTGAGAGGGTGTGAGACTGGCTGAAGAGCCTTCCAGGTAGAGGGAACAGTCAGTGCAAACCCCTGAGGTAGAAGAGTACCTGGTGTCTATGAGCAACAGCAAGAAGGCTATAGGAGAGCTGCTCTGCTGAGACAACCTGGCGACCTGGCACATCTCCACACAGGCATGTGGGCAAGGCCGGACTGCAGTCTCGCCCAAGTCTTGGTGGACTGCCCTATGATTCCCCTTGGAGCAAGGGGAGGTAAGCCTGGTGAGCAGCTATTGGGAGCCAGTTTCATATCCCTATCTTGTGGGCGATGGCTGCAAGGCTGTTTTTCTTCCTTCTCTATATTTTCAGTTGAGCACAGGACTTTCCGTCGTCTTCCCTCCATGACTCCCCCTTCCCCCAAGGATACAGCCTCAGGCTCCTGTGTAAGTCTATAAAACTGCTTGGCTGCAGCTTAGAGTTGGTTGCTTAGCAGCAGAGCCGCCCACTGCTCATGTCTCTTCATTGGCCCCTCTGGCTTGGTGTCACCATGTGGGGCTATGGACTCAAGGAGCGGACACCATGCTGATTTTGCTTTTGCTGTCAGTATAAGTAATAACCTGTCCAAATTATTTGGGCTGGTTGTCTCCTTAGAGCCAAATCTACCTGAAGAGGCCAGCTAGCCTAGGGCTCACACACTGCTTGACAAGAAACCAGCATGGATGTCAGTGGAGCAAGGAGATGAGGTCAGAGAGGAAAGGGTGCTCCAGGTCATGGAGGACCTTGTAGGCCACAGGTAGGACTTTGGCTCTTATGCAGCGAGAAAGCAGGAACCACTGTAGAGTTTTCAGAGTTATGTGCAAGGAATGGCATGATCTGGCTCACGTTGTGAAAGGCTCACATTAAAAATGTTTCCTTTAAGTAAGAATGTATATAAATGTAACTTGTTGCGATTATTGGTAAAAGCGGATTAGATCTCCTCTATGACTAACTTTCTCTGCTGCAGAGCCGTCTCTCTCCAATCCTGCGCTGCAGTTTTTCGGTGAGGTTCATCTCCCTCCACAAGCCTCACCTCTCTCTGACTCTTCAACGGGGCCCAGCAAAGACTTCTTCCCCAAGAACCGCTCCCCAGGAGGCAAAGAACTCCTCGACGCCGGGAGGACTCTCACACCTTTGGCAGCACCCAGGGGGCGCTCAGCACGGAGCGGGGCCGCGGTGGCCCTAGCTTTTGGGAGCCTTGCTGCCTGGGTTTTCCGCGTCCGCTACGCCTGGACGGAGGAGTCGCCACGGCACCCCAACTGCTGGACCCTCCTCGTAGGTGTGGCGGCTGCGTCGGGTGCCGTCCACTCCTCTCCAACCTGGTCTCCTCCCTCTCCGCTCCCACCCCCACGTGCTGGACAGCGGGCCCGCGCAGAGACCTGGGCCCCTTTCTCCTCCCCACCTTCGGCCCTCCCTCCCTTCTACAGGTCTCCGATTCCCTCCCCCAGCCCGGTCCGCCCCGGCTCGGCCCCGGCCCGCCCCTCCCCGCCTCTCCCGTCCAGCCCCGGCCCCTTCCTTCCCCTTCGCGGCCCGCCCCTCCCGTCCTCCTTCCCGCCCCCTCCCCACCCCAGCGGGCTCCGTCCTGTGGACTCAGCCGCCAGCCCGCCCCTCCCCTCCAGCCCCAGTCGGCCCCGGCTCGGCCCCCGGCCCGCCCCTTCCAGCCCCCAGCTCCTCCCGCCGCGGCTCGGTCCCGCCACTCCGGCGCTGGCTGCCCAGGCCTCCCGGACCAGGCTGCTTCGCTGGCGCGCTTGGCCGGCGCCGCGGCAGGTTCAGGACGTCCATCTGTCCGTCGGTCCGGAGAGAATCTCCAGATCCGCGGCCCCAGGATGGGACAGGCCCTGCTGCTGCTTCTGCCCTGGCTCTTCCTCCCCGCGTTCTGCAGAGGAGGTGAGCGCGCGGGGCCGGGGGCCAGGCGCGGGGCCGGGGGCTCGCGGCCCGGAGCTCGAGGAGGGAGCGCGCCGGCTGCTGGGCAGGTTTGCAAACACCTCCCGCCGCCCAGCGGTGCCCGGGAGTGGAGCGCAGGGGCACCCACCAGCCCAGTGACAGGGCACTCAGGCTGGGTCGTGGGTAGGCGTCCCCGAGAAGCCGGGTAGCAGTGGGCACCCCCCTTTACCGCAGAGGAGGACATCGAGCTCGGCCGGGAACGCTGCAAGTCCCGAAGTTTTCGGCCGAGAGGAACGTTGGTGGCAGGTCCGGTTGGGAATGCGCCGAAAACTTTCTAGACATCGTCGCGTGGTTGGACTCCGGCTCCGGCGGGAGTTCTGGGAGCCGCAGACTCTGTCTCTCGAGGGACGCGCGCCCGGAGACGAGCACGCTGCGGGAGTGGGGGTCACGCCCCCGGTGCTGCGATCCACCAACGCCGGCAGTCGGCTGGGGAGAGACGGGGGTCCCAGCGGCTCCCACTGGGTCCTTATGGGCAATATTAGCACCCTTTTGTAGGGACACCCTGTGAGTGCGGGGCCCCTGGAAAACGGGGAAGCATTCTTTTCACCTCTGTTATTGCTGAATAGAATGTAATGTGCTTGGACAGGGTCTAGGTTTATCTCAGTTCTGCCAAATAGTGCAACAGGCATTCCAGAATAAGATGCTGGATTGATAAGTGGAGGCAAGGTAAGGCAGGTCCCATTCTGCATCGACAGCTTGTTTGGAGGGAAGTGATGACAGGCTAGAAGTTTGATCGCTGATGCGTTTCTTAAGGGAGCTGGACCCTTCTTAACCAGGCTTTACCAAAAAGAAAAAGAAAGAGAAAAAATAAGATACTCTAAATAAACACATCCCAGGCATTTTTGCTTAACTAAAAATTTTCTATTACCAGTTAGCATGTGATTTTTGTCTCTTTTGACCATGAATAAGGCTGAGTAGCTTTCACCTATTATAAAGATGTTTTTTAAAGAATGCCTGGAAAGTTCAATTTATAGTAAGCAATTTATAGAAAGTTTCTTCCTTTGAAGTTTTCCTTTGAAATCTCAGTTGCTCAAATGAAATCTTAAGCAGTTGGTGGCAGGTCCGTTTGGGAATTAGAAAAGCTATTGATAATTTGGGGCAACACAGCAATTTGAAACAAACATCAAAATCCAAAACCAAACAAAGGACTAAAACAGTTCTGTTCTCCACTCCCCCAAACCCTGAAATCCCTCAGCGTTTAGCCAGCTCCACTTTTCATAATCTGCAGTAAATCTGTTAGATTTTGCTACTAGCGAGGTGTTGGAGGTAGTGAATGTGGTGAAAATTATGGGAAAGTAACGGAAACAATAGTTTTGGTGTAAGATGGTAAAAAAATGGAGTTTTTCTTTTTCGAAAATTTTGAAAGCTGAAATAAAAAATTTTGTAGCTGACAATCAGGTTTAGTCAGATAATCATAAAAGGTCTGTTAAAATTGCCCCAGCAGGAAGAATGAAACATTTCTCCAATGTTTCTTCTTCTGCCTTTTGTTTTTTATCTTACACTTACCTGTGAGATGTCTGACGGTGTTACCTCTTACCTTGTGAAAAGCTAAAGAATGGGATTCTCACTGGCAGAATTGGAGCAGAGGTAAGAGTGCAATAGGAAGAGATTAAAATGTAGTTTTAAGATTTTAATTTTGCATATTGTGGGTGCAAGTGGTTTGCTTAGCAGACAGGAAAGAGAGAGAGAGAAAGACAGGGTGGAATGTGTGTTGACTCTACACCTTAGAGGAATGGATACATGATTAAAATTTACGCATCACTTTAACCCAGGAATCCTGCCACCAACCCCATGCAAACAAACACCATCCCACAAAGACTCGCACAGAGAACTGAAACTGCTGACCCAGGGGCATTTCCAGGCTTTCCAGTCCATCCTTTCTGCTCAGTCTCTGATGGGGGTGCCAGTGAGCAAGAAAACCAGGAAAAGAGTGGCTGGCTGGTAGGCAGGGGAGAGGACAAGGAGGAGAAATAGAAAAGTGGATAAAAGTGAAGGACTCAGCCCGTGATGAAGCCATGAGTGCATTTAAACTCAACCCTTAGAACAAATTGGGCTTTTAAAATTCTTCATTGTTTGTGTTTCTCTCTCCAACTGATGCTGTAACTCATATTACCGTATATTATAGATATTTTCCCAGGGAGAACTTTAGTTGTCCTGTTGCTTATGGGCTTTATCACAATGGCCTCAAATGCTTTTTGGAAGTGTGCAGGGCACTTTTTAAAAATAATGCTGATTCATTTTCTTTTTTTTTTGGGAAAGATTAGCCCTGAGTTAACTGCTGCCAATCCTCCTGTTTTTGCCGAGGAAGACTGGCCCTGAGCTAACATCCATGCCCATCTTCCTCTACTTTATATGTGGGATGCCTACCACAGCATGGCGTACCAAGTGGTGCCATGTCCACACCCAGGATCCGAACCAGTGAACCCCGGGCTGCCAAAGCGGAATGTGCGCACTTAACCATTGTGCCACCAGGCCGGTCCCTGATTCACTTTCTTAAAGTGCCGAGTGGAACACAAATAACCATCTCTGATGGGTACTGGGGCCGGACCCTGTGGTTAATTTTTTAAATATTTGTGTTCCACTCAGCACTTTAAGAAAGTGAATCAGGGACCGGCCTGGTTATTAACAGGTTGACTCTTTAGATGTCTGTGAATTGGGAACATGATGCCAGGTAGAGAAGCCCCAACCTTGGTTTAAATGGATTTCCCCCCACCTGCCAATGATCCCGCATGTGTTATCCTGCTTCCCACATAATAGCCAGAACGAGATTTTGAAGATGAATCTGATTGTGTTGTCCCCTTGTTTAAAATCCTCCAGTGGCTTCCCATTCCTTACCAGGGTTTGCAAGGACTCGCAGGGCCTCCCACTCCCTTTGACTCATTTCCAATTGCTCCCTGCTTGTTCGTGCTGCTCCAGCCACAGTGTCTTCTTTCTAGCACTTTGGCGTGGAGGTTCTCTCTGGCTGGAATCTTTTCCTCAAGATCTCTGCATGCTGGCTCCTTCTTGTCATTTGGGTTTCAGCTTGGATGGTCTCCTGAAGAGGCCTTCCCTCACTCCCACCCCCAGGCAAGGTTGCACACACACTCTCTCTCTCTCTGTTACATTTAATTTCCTGATAATGCTTATCACTACCTGACAGTAAATGGCACAGCACGTAGCCTGTTTCAGGTGCTGGGTGAGTATCTGTGGATAGTATCAAAGAACCAGGCCTCTGCGGGTCCCGCCATGTGCTCCTCCCCCTTCCCTCTTCCTACTGGCTTTTCCAGAAACAGAATTGCTGCAGCTCCCCTCCCTTGTGCTCGGGGCTTGGTGGATAGAAAACAATCTTTTATTTTGCTTTGACGCCAAAATGATTTCATTACTAGAAAAGTTAGGACATTGAAAGAAGATAGATTTGGGGACTATGTTAACCCCAATATGGCAATATTAACATATTTTATATTCTCTTAACTATTCCAACTAGGAAAAAAGTCAGAAGCTGAGTTTGCATGTTAAAAACACAGTTTTAGCTACTCTTGAACCAGGGGCAGGTTGTCTGATATCAGCCCAGGTAGTTGTGACCCTGAGCCCCTTGACTTTGGCCCATTGTCACTAACTTAACTTTAACCCAAGCACATGGCTCTGGGTTGGGATGCATCTCAGCAGGAAGTTAATTGTTATAAAAACTGAAAAAAAGTAGGCTCACCATGTGTACTTCTTGGAACGGGAATGGAAATGTTAACAGAGGCTTCAGCTCAGGGGCTGAGCAGCCAGCCAGCAAGCCCTGCTTCACGTCCAGCCTGGCTGGCCTGTGGGGGCCCCATGGAGGGTGGCTAACTCTCTGGGCCTCAGTTTCCTCTCTGGTACAGTGGAACTCTTGGGAGGATGAAATGAGCTAATGGCACGTGGTAAGTGCTCCAAAAATATTAGCCATTATTACCAATGGTTCCCCTCTGTTCTTCTGCACTCAGATTTTGGCGTAATTGCTTTTCCTAGACAAAAGGTGTCAGGGGAGAAGATTCTTCTTTTCTCATGGAAAAGTATCCTAAATTGCAACTTGAAATATGAGGGCAGCCCTGGGGGCCCCTGCCACTGTTCATGGCAGTTTAGTGAAGCTGTGATGGGTTCTGGCCCAGAGCACTGAAGTCCTTGCTGTGGCTCTTTAGGATTTTGCTCCATAGGCATTCTGCTAGTAAAACCCACGCTGTTGGATGAGCCGGGGCCTGCCCTGACCCCCCCCCCCCCCCCCCCCATTGCCTTCCTGTGTTGAATTCAGCCTTAGAGCATAGTACAGGAATAGCTTCCTGTCATGTGCCTCTCAGGAAGGTATAAAAATGAAGTCCAATTCCTGCTTAACTTTTCCCATATAACTCTACTCCAGAGTGGGTGTGGCTTTGTTTTTGTATTTGTTTTGGTTTTGGTTTTTTGATCATAAACATCTTGAAAGTCCCTTGCCTTTTTACCTGCTAAAACTAGGTTTCCCTAGTGAAGCCTTTTGGCGGCAGTGGCTGCCACGTGAGCCTTTGTTTCTTAGGTTACGCTCTGTGTACGTGTCTGAGTGTGCATGTGCAGGCCGTCCTCTAGCAAATGGAACAGGCAGGGGGCCCTGGGCACACTCCTGGCTCCTGGATCCTTTCTAGCCAGTGGCGGGTATGCGCAGCCCCCAGGCACCCTGAGGGGAGCCCTGCCTCCTTGCATCCTGCACTCTGGGCTTTTGCTCATCCCACACTAGAAAGTCACCTGCTCCCTGTCTTCACCTCTGCCTTGTCCGGCCCTCCTGCCTCCAGCTAAAATGCTGAAAATGCAGCCTGGTAGGGGTTGAGAATTCCATGAGGATCCGAGGGCCCCTCTGGGAGAGCAGGAGACTGAGACCTGCCAATCTGGCCCCGTCCCCCTCCTAGGCCTTCATTTTCTTGGTCTGAATTGTAGCTGTTCAACTATATGGAAGGTTCTTAACACAGAGGGCCAGGGTCTTCTGACCTGTTGTTCCGAGTTGTGTGAGACCTCGCAGCTTGGCCCTCAGCTGCACCTCAAGTAGCTGGGCAGCCATCCTTCTTAGTAACTGTGCCATTCTTACTCTCTGGCCTCTGTCAGGCAGCAGGATCCAGTGGGCCTGGCCCCTGGGTGAAGCCCTAGGCTGCCATGTCCAGGTCGCCTCCTCCTGCCCCGGTTTTAAAGTGATAAAGAGAGAAAGGCTGATTGTGCCGCCAACATTTCATTGAGAAACCTACGCTCAATTCTAAAGCATTTTATTTATTTCTTCCCTTTGCCCATTTCAGCCACTGTCATTGTTTCTTCTACTTAATGGTAAAATGGATTTTCCATGAGTCTTGGGGTTGGCAGAGGGTGGGGGAAGGAGCAGAGGGGGAGAGAGAGAAAGAGAGAGAGAGGGGACAGATGTTGACTTTATGTTTGGACCAAGATCATATATGAGAAGTTCTACACCAAAAGCTAAGCGTATTTGAGAGACTTATGCCTGGAGAAAACTCATTTCATTTCGTATCTCAATATATAGATTTTTGTGGCAGCAAATTTTATGCATTTATGTGTCTCCGGGTCCTCAGTCATTAACGTTGTCTTTCAGATATTTCTCTTCTCAGTTGGTCCCCTCCAAGGTTCTGTCTAGGGTCTGTGGAGTAAGCCAAGGCCCCAGCCAGATCTGATGGTCACGGGGTTAGTGCTCTGTCCTAGCTCCCTCGGAGAGGGAGCCCATCCTCAGGATTTGAGTCTCAGGTTGGCACTTGACAATCAGGCAAATGCTCTGGAGCAGATCCCCTTTTGTATAATCTGCTTTGGTGGGGGGCTCCAATTTCCTCAGCATTCAGGGACAGTAAACGTCTTAGAATTTGCTTTAGCCGTGGTCTTGCCTCTCCTTAGACGCACAAAGGAAAGCCTTGTTTATTTTGGAGAAGGGGTTGTTTTGCTATTTTAAGCCTTGGGGCTTGTTAAGCTTCTAATAGTAGACTGGCCTCATTATGGTTTTTGAAAATGATCTTTTTTACCAGTGAGAACAGGCTGTCTTGGTGGAGAATATTAGAACATAGACTCAAACTTGCTGAAAGTTGTGTTCTGGCCCGGCCCCACTTAGTGAATGCACAGTGAGGCAGGAAATATTCATGGGCTCCCAGTGTTGCCTGTATTTGGAGGCTGTGCAGTTCGTGGCAGGCTGCCTCCACTCAGGAAGTGAAACCAGCCTTTAAGCCTTTTTGCAGTTCTGGCACGTGATTTGAAGATTTGTTGATGGAAAACAATATTCTTTGAAAGTTTTGGGGCAGAGGAAAAAGGAAGCTTGTTAGATTTAACATTACATCTAAAGCATTAGTTAACAAAAATTACCGCTTTGGGAGTCCAAAGATGGAAATTCTCATCCCAGTTTTGATATTAACATGCAGGGGCGCCAGGGGTATGGTGTTTCATCTTTCTGAAAATCCGCATTGATCAAATGGAAGGGCAGATAGGTGATTCTGGGGTCCCTTCTGGGCAGAAAACAGACTCCATCTGAAGGGGATTCCATTTGAAAGTGGGACGCTTTCTCACAGTGCAGTTCTAGACACAGTGCCTTAGCATGAGTGTGACCTCTGACCCCTGTCCCCACCCCTGGACCTGCTCTGGCTGTGAGTGTCCTCAGGCATCAGCCTAGAAATGGGACCAGAGGCAATGCCGGGTATTTCTTAAAAACAAGTCATGCCAGTGGGTTCCTCACTGTGGGTAGCTGCCATTTCTTGCTGCCTGGGCTGTCTGTGCCTCTGTGAGTACTCCCTCCAGCTCTGTCTGGGGCAGTAGAATAGTCTAGAAACACAGAGGTGTATTTCTGAGAACACTGGACCTGCCCAAACAAGTTATGAGCTCTTACTGTCAAATTTGCAGGGAGCGTGGACTCCTGGGTTCTGGGGGGATGTTTGAATCAGTCTTTCTGGGCTGGTTGGAGTAGGGCACGTCTCCCCAGGGTGCACAGCAGAATCCCCAGGGGGTAGAGCGAATGATGTCATTTTTAAAAGTCTATTCATTCAATATTATGGTGTAATTTTATATTTGGAAATAAAAAAATATTTTGTAATATAAATTGTAGAATATAAAGCTGCTAAGCATTTTAGCTGGGAGGACAAGGAAGAAGTCAACTAGGAGCTTTTCCAAACGGCATAAGCCCAGGCCCTACCCAGGACCTGTGGACTCAGTCTTTGGAGTGCGACCCTGTCCTGTGTGGGTTCAGGCCATTCTGTGCCACATCTCCTGTTACAGTCCACTCATCCAGAGTGTCTGATTCTTCAGGAGGGGTGTGGTGCCTCACACCGCCCCCTGCGCCCCATCCCCCTGAGGGGCGTGTATCGGAACCTGGCCACTAAGGGTAGGAATAAGATAGTTATGTTTATCCAAGGAAGGTGGCGAGTCTTGGACCAGGCTGAGGACTGTGGGGCTGGACGATTCCTCATGCCAGGTGCCCTTTTGATTTTAGCAGCTACAGGTGGAAGGAGGGTTCAGGTCATTTCTGTGAGCTGCTTGCGGAAAGGAGTCCATCATTCTTATCAGGTGGGCCAACGAGTAAATAGAAAGGCCTTTCTTTTTGTCGATGCAAATAATCCATAACCAATCTATAAATCAAAATTGAGGTGAGTTTCTTATGAGCCAGATCTGAGGACTAGCCTGGGTCCTTAGTTCCCCGAGGAAGGAAGGGCACCAAAGAAGTGGGGTGTACAGAGTGGTTATGTACCGTCAAAGAGCATATATCACATATGATTGGAATGTCCCTTTTACAACAGTCACGAGACTGCTCTGCTGGCACAGCAATTCACACAGCAGGTGGTAGGTCTGCTGTCTTGGTGGACACAGCAGGTAGCCTGTCTGTTGTCTCGAGCTGAGTGGTCCAGGGTTAGCAAAGCAATCAGTTCCTAGCCTAGAGATGCTTATCCTTAAGGAAATGCCAATGTTGGGGAAGTTGCGTCTTTATCCTAAGGGCATTTGTTCTTGTCTTTGGGACATAGCAAATGCTTAAAGCAGATATGCTCGGTGGCCACGTCAGGCCCTTTTGGAAAAACAAGGTCAGGCCCAGTGAGTTTAACACCAGTGGCTTCTGTATATACTCCAGTATATCCTATTGCTTGCCATTTAGTTATCATCTTTTTACCATTACATTTTTTCTTCAGCACCTACTCTCTTTTCTTTATATTCAAATGTTGTTGTAAAACATTTAGGATACACAAAAAAATATAAAAGATAATAAAAGCAACATCTGTACTCACCACTCAGCGTAAGAAATCAGACATTAGCAATAGAGTTGAAGTCCCCCATTGCTCTCCCTCCCCCCAGAGAAAACCACTACCCCACATTAGGTGTTTTAGTTCCCAGACATCTCTTTATCCTTTGGCCACACATTATGGTATTGGTAACACTCTATGGTGTTGTTTATACCATGTTAGTTAGGGTCTACATTTGGCTGCATGTAACAGAAAACCTCACTTCAGTGGCTTAACCGAGAGGGAAGTCTTTCTCTCGTATAACCAGCAGCTTGAAGGCAGCCAGGCTAGGGTTGCAATAGAGGCTCCATGATAGGGTCAGGGACCTGGCTCTTCATGGCTCTTTTATTCTGCTGTCTTTAGTGTCTTGTTCTAGAGCTGTTGTTTCCATATGGCTGCTGTACCTCTGGGCATTTCACTTGTATTCCAAGCAGAAAGAAGTAGGAAGGACAAAAGACAGTTTCACACTAGGGGAATGACCATTGAGCAGGACAGTAGCAGCAGCTGCCATGCACATGTTATAAAGTTTTATATAAATAGTAATTTTAGATTCTCATACTTTTTCTAATAAATAGTATAGAGAGCTCCCACGTACCCTTTATCCAGTTTCCCCCAGTGGGTGACATCTTAGAAAACTGTAGTGCAGTATCACAAGCAAGATATTGACATGGATGTGGTCTATATGCAGGATACTTCCATCCCCACAAGGATCCTGCAGGTGCCCTTTTATAGCCACTCCCACTTCCCTCCTGCCCTGTTACCTCCTCATCCCCTGGCAATCACTAATCTATTCTCCATTTCTATAGTTTTGTCATTTCAAAAATGCTATGTAAATGCAATCATACTGTATTAGTTTTCCATTTTCTGCCATGACAACTTATCAGAAACTTAGTTGCTTGAAACAACAAAACATATTATCTTACAGTTCTGTAGGTCAGAAGTGTGACATGGGTCTCACTGGGTCAAAATCAAGGTACCTGCAGGGCTTTGTTCCCCTCAGGAGGCTGTAGGAGAGAATCTGTTTCCTTGCCTCTTCTAGCTTCTAGCAGCTGCCCCTATTCCTTGGCTCAGGGCCCCTTCCTCCATCTTCAAAGCCAGCAGGTGTGGGTCGTGTCCTTCTCACACCGCATCACTCTGACACTGACTCTTGTGCCTTCGTCTCCCCATTTTAAGAGCCCTTGTAATGACACATCCTCTCCAGCATTTGGTGATGTCACTATTTTTTATTTTAGCCATGCTGATAGGTATGTGGTGATACCACACTGTGGTCTTAATTTGCATTTCCCTAAGGGCTTATGATGTTCAACACTTTCATGAACATATTTGTCATCTGTATATCCTCCTTGGTGAAATGTTTCTTCATGTCTTTGCCTATTTTCTAATTGAGTTGTTTCTTACTCTTGAATTTTGAGAGCTCTTTAATATTCTAGATAGTAGTCCTTTGTCAGATATGTGGTTTGCAAATGATTTCTCCTAGTCTGTAGTTGTTTTTCCATCCTCTTAGCAGGGTCTTTTGCAGATCAAACATTTTTAATTTTGACGCGTGCAAGTCCAACTTATCAGATTTTCCTTTTATGAATCGTACTTTTGGTGTCAAGCGTAAGAACACTTTGCCTAGCCGTAGGTCTGGAAGATTTTTTCTAAATGTTTTATACTTTATGTTTTACATTTAAATCTGTGGCCCATTTTGAGTTCAGTTTTGAATAAGGTGGAAGATACCCAATAAGGTCAAAGTTCATTTTTTTACCCATGGATATCCACTTCCTCCAGCACCATCAGTTGAAAAAGCTTTCTTTGCTTCCTTGAATTGCTTTTGACCTTTGCCAAAAAAGCAGTCGAGTACATTTGTGTGGGTCTTTTTCTGGTTCTGTCCTCTGTTCCATTGATCTCTGTGTGTGTCACCCTCTGCCAATACTACACGATTTGATTGTTGTCGCTGTGTAATTAGTTTTGAAATTGGATAGACTGATTCCTCCCACTTTATTCTTCTTTTTCAAAACTGTTTTAGCTATTCTAGTTCCTTTGCCTTTCCACACAAATTTTAGAAATATATTGTCTATATCTACAAAAAACTCTTCCTGTGGTTTTGGCAGGAATTGTATTAAATCTGTGTGTGGTTTTCTTCTGACACCAAATACATTGTTTCAACAACAACCAATTGTCCAGTTATCTGGCATCAACTGAGTATCTTACAATTCAGTTCAATTCTGACACTAACTACCTAGTGTTGGCACAGACCCCACAGATTAAGGGCTCAGTCCCATAAGACCGCACCCCACTTCACATACCAGCTCAAATGGAGTGTCCAGGCTCCCCACACTTCTGCCCAGCCGACTGTAACTCAGGGATCCCCATGACCTCAGTCCCTCCTCGAGTTTGATAATTCACTAGAATGACTCAGAGAACTCAGGGAAGCACTAATGATTACACTTTTATTATGATACAACTCAGGAACAACCGAATGGGAGAGATACACAAGGCAAGGTATGGGGGAAGGGACTGAGAGCTTTCACTGCCATCTCAGGGTGTACCACTCTCCCAGCACATCCATGTGTTCACCCACCCAAAGCTCCCCAAGCCTGGTTGTTTATGGTTTGTCTATGGAGTTTCATTACATAGGCATGATTGTTTAAATCACTGATCATTAGTGATTATACTGAATTTCCAGCCCCTCTATCCTCCCCTGAGTTGGGGGATGGGACAGAAAGTTCTAACCCTCTAATTCCATGGTTGGTTATTCTGGTGAGCAGCCCCATCCTGAAGCTATCTAGGAGCCCTACCCTGAGTCACTTCATTAGCATAGATGCAGATGTGTTCCAGAGGGGCTCATTATAAATAACAAAACACGCTCCTATTACCCAGGAAATTCCAAGAGTTTTAGGAGCTCTGTGTCAGGAACTGGGGACAAAGACCAAATATATTTTTATTATACCACAATCAGTATATCAATTTGAGGAAGACTGATATCTGTACTGTGTTGAGTTTTCCAATTTATGAACATAGTATGTCTCTCCATTTATTTAGATCTTCTCTCATTTCTGCTGTCAGTGTTTTGTAGTTTTCAGGATAGGATTCTGTATGTGCTTTGTTAGCTTTATACCTAAGTATGTCATTATTTATGAGTGATTATAAATGGTATTATATTTTTAACTTCAATATCGATGTGTTCATTGCTTAATATATAGAAATATAATAATTTTTGTATGTTTATCTTGTATCTTGTGACCTTGATGAAATCACTTACGTCTAAGGAGGGTTTTTGGAGATTCTGTGGGATTTTCTATGAAGACAGTCATATCTGCAAATAACGACTTTTATTTCTTGCTTTCTGATGCTTTTTATTTCTTTTTTTGCTTTTTTTTCTTTTTCCTTTTTGCGTTGGATAGAGCTTTCAGCACTATATTGACTAAGAGTGGGGAAAGCAGACATGCTTGCCTCGTTCCCAATCTAAGGAGGAAAGAACTCAGTTTTTTACCATGAAGCATAATAATAGCTGTTGGTTTTTTGTAGATGCTCTTTATCAAGTTGAGGAAGTTCCCGTCTTTGTATTTTTCTTAGAGTTTTTAAAAAAATCATGAATGGGTGTTGAATGGTTGTTGAATTTCGTTAGATGATTGATATGATTCTGTGATTTTTCTTCTTTAGCCTGTTGATATGATGGATCACCTTGATTAATTTTCATATGTTGAACCAACTTTCTGTCTGTGGAATAAATTCCACTTGATTGTAGTAAATAATTCTTTTTGTATTTTGCTAAATTCTATTTGCTGATATTTTCTTAAGGATTTTTGGCATCTATATTCATGAAGGATGTTGTTGATCTGTAGTTTTCTTTCTCTATACTGTGTTTATCTGGTTTTGGTATCAGGGCAACACTAGCTTCATAACATATATTGGGAAATGCCCTCTCCTCTTCTACTTTCTGGAAGAGATCACGTGGAATTGGTGTTAATTCTTCTTTGAGCATTTAGTGTAATTCTCCAGTGAAACCATTTGGCCTGGAAATTTGTTTTTTGGGAATTCCTTAAATTATAAATTCAAATTCCTTAATCGCTATAGGGCTATTCAAGTTATCGATTTCATTTTGGATGAATTACAGTAGTTTGTGTTTTTTGAGGAATTAGTCACTTTCTTCTATGTTGTCAAATTTGTGTGTAGAGTTTTCAGAGTATTTACTTACTATCCTTTTGATGTCTGCAGAGTTGATAGTGACATTCCCTGTTTCATTCCTGATACTGTATTAGTAATTTGTGTTTTCTCTTTTTTTCTTTCTCAGTCTTGCTAGAGATTTGACAATTTTATTAATCTTTTCAAACAACCAGCTCTTACACTGATTTACTTTATTGCTTTTCTTTTTTCAATTTTGTTTCTTATGTTTATTATTTTCTTCCTTCTGCTTGTTTTGGGTTTGTTTTCTCTTCTTTTTCTATGTTCTGAGCTTAGACTACTGATTTGAGACTTTTCCTCTTTTCCATTGTATGCATTTAGTACTATAAATTTTCCCCTCAGCACTGTTAGCTGTGTCCCACAAATTTTGGTATGTTGTGTTTTCATTTTCATTCCATTAAGTGTATTTTTTTAATTTCCCTTGAGACTTCCTCTTTGATCCATCTATTATTTAGAAGTTTAGTTTACAAGTATTTAGAAAATTTCCTTTTACCTTTCTGTTATTAATTCCTAATTATTTCCATTGTGGTCAGAGAACACAAACTGTATGACTTCAGTTTTCTTTTTAATTTGTTGAAATTTGCTTTATGGCCCAGGATATGGTTTATCTTGGTTTATATCCCCTCGTCATTTGGAAAGAATGTGTATTCTGCTGTTATTGGGTGGAATGTTCTATAAATATAGACTAGATTCTTTTCATTGGCAGTGTTGTTGAGTTCTTCTATATCCTTGCTTATTTTCTGCATAGTTCTTCAATCAGTTGTTCAGAGAGAAGTGTTGAAGTCTCCAACAATAATTGTTGATTTGTTTATTTCTCCTGTCAGTTCTGTTAGTTTTTGTTTCATGTATTTTGCAGTGGTTTGCTTTGGTGCATACTCATTTAAGACTGCTATGTCTTCTTGGTAGATTGTCTCTTTTATCATTATATATAATATGCTTTTCTGTGTCTGGTCATTTGTTTTGAAATTTTCTTTATCTGATATTAATGTAGCCAGCCTGCTTTCTTCTGTTTAAAACATGATTGAAATGATATATCATCTTCTATCCTTTTGGGAGCAACTTGCCTATCATTATATTTGGAGTGAACTTTTTACAAACAGCGGATAGTTGGGTTATGTTTTTTTAATCCATTTTGCTAATCTCTGTCTTTTAATAGATATATTTAGATCATTTATAGTTAATGGAGTTATTGATATATTAGGTATTGATATTTTATCAGTTTATCAGAATCCCTACCTCCTTTTAAGTCCCTTTCCCTCCCTCATTTAAAACATAATTACCTTAAATATTTCCTCTTCACATATAGAACCACATCAGACAGTGTTAAAATTTTTCTTCAACCATCAGACATAATTTGGAGACCTCAAGAGAAGGAGGAAAGTCTATTGTATTGACTGATATTTTTGCTTTCCACATTTTTTTTCCCTCCTGATGATTCAAATTTCCTTATTTTATTGTTTCCTTTCTGTTTAGAGAATTTCCTTTTTGCTGTTCTTTTAGGGTAGGTCTGCTGATGACAGATTCTCTTAGTTTTCCTTCACCTGAGAATATTTTGATTTCTCCTTCATTCCTGAAAAATTCTGAGTTCTTTCTTTTCTTTCAGCACTTAAGAAATGTTGGCTCACTTCCTTCTGTCCTCCATGGTTTGTGATGAGAAATTCACTGTGATTTGAATTGTTTTTCCCCATAGGTAAGGTGTCATCTTTCTCTCAGGGTTTTCAAACTGTTTTCTTTGTCCTTAGTTTCCAAAATTTTGACTGTGATGTATCTTGGTGTGGATATTTTTTGAGTTTGTCCTATTTTGGGTTCACTCAGATGTTTGACTCTGTAGGTTTATATCTTTTGTCAGATTTGGGAAGTTTTCAGTCAATATTTCTTCAAGTACTTTTTTAGCCTTGCCCTCTTTCTCCTCTCCTTCCGGGACTCTGATGATACAAATGTTAGATCTTTACTAATAGTCTTACAAGTTTCAGAGACTCTGTTCCTGTGTTTTTCAGTCTCTTCTCTCTGTTGTTCAGATTGGATAATTTTCTGTTGTTCTGTCTTCCAGTTCACTGATTCTTTGCTCTGCTCCTCCATTCTTCTGTTGAGCCCATCCATTGAATTTTTTTAAAACTTATGATTCTCTTCTTTTTTTTTAATACTTTTTTTGGTAAGGAAGATTGGCCCTGAGCTAACATCTGTTGCCAATCTTCCCTTTTTTTTTTTCTCCCCAAAGCCCCAGTACATAGCTGTATATCCTAGTTGTAAGTCATTCTAGTTCTCTGTGGGATGCTGCCACAGCATGGCCTGACGAGCTGCAAGTAGGTCCGTGCCCAGGATCCAAACCAGCGAACCCCAGGCTGCTGAAGTGGAGAGTGCAAACTTAACCACTCAGCCGTGAGGCTGGCCCCTCATCCACTGAATTTTTATTTTGGTTATTGTATTTTTCAGTTAAAAAACTTTCATTTGGTTCTTTTTATATCTCCTATTTCTTTACTGAGACTTTGTATTTCTTTGCTGAAACTTTCTGTTGTTTTATGTGATTCATGTTTGTAATGGCTCGTTGAAGTATTTTTATGGTTCTTTCTTTAATAGCTTTTTTGGATAATTCTCTGTCGTCTTGGTATTTCATTCAATTTGAAGTCAAATTTTTTATTGAAACCTAGACATTGTCGGTATTATATGATGACAGTCTGGGTCTTATTTAAAGTTTTTGTTCCACCTGGTTTCCTTTGAACTGCTCTGGCAGGGGAGGAGGGCATGCTCCCTCTTGACTGCCTGGTGGGGGTAGAATTCTAGCTTCCCTACTCAGCCTGCATTGACATCTGAGTGTGGGAGGGTCCTTATTACTGTTGGTTGGACGTGGGGTGGGAATTCTGGCTACCCACCAGGCCTCCACTGATACCTCCTTGGCTGGGAGGGGTAAGAAGGCCTTATTACATTCCAGACTGTTCCTTGCCTGATCTCCACTGACACCAGGGCAGGGGGAAAGCAGGACTCCCTGGACAGTAGTGAAAGCCCTGACTCTCCACTAGGCCTCCTCTGATACCACCCCAGTGGGGACGAGGAGGGATGCCTCATTAATGCCAGGAGGGAGTGGAAGTCCAGGCTCCCCACATGGTCTTTTACTAACGCCTGCCAGTGGAGGTGAAATCCCAGCTCTCTAGTTGGCCCTATCTGATATCACCCCAGTGGAATAGTTGTGTCACCTCTTTGCAGCCTGATAATGGTGGAAGTCTAGGCTCCCCACTTGACCTTTGCTGGCATGAGTGGGGATGGAGCCATAGTTTCTTCTGGATTGTTTGACTGGAGGAGAGCATTTAATGTCTAAAAGTCTTCTGTCTTGCTGGGCTGCCCCTTTCTTGGTCTTTTGACTGAGAGAGAAGAGAGAGAACAGGCTTTTTTGTTGTTGTTGTTTCTGCCTATTAGCATTTCCAAATTGGGACATGTGGGGCAAAAGGAAAACCCAAAGAATTCATCACCATCTTGTTCTTGGGTCCTGAGGTCCTTAGTCAGTCTGCCTTCTGTCCACTTTTCAGGGTTTGTTTTCTATATGATGTCCAGTGGTTTTTTTGGTGTATGTGGTGGGAGGAATAGAGAAAAAAGTACATCTACTCTGTTTTTGGAGGAAATTCTTTGCCCTCTGTCACTTAGGAAAGACTGACAAACTATTCTTGCTAAAATGTTTGGTCTTCCAGATAGTCACATTTTAAAGGAAAACATTTTTCTCCTTAAAAGAATACCTTTTTATCAATAGGATTTCAGATGTTGGTGGCTAGAGGGCATGTGTTAGGGGCAGCGTGATGGAGGAGTTAAACTTGGAGACTGAGGGTCTCTTCTGGGTCTTGTGAAAGTCACATCTGGTTCTTGGGGATAAACAACCCTGGGCACGGGGGGTGGGGATGGGGGGGTGAGGGGGGAAGCTGCTTTGTGAAATCTGGCCAGAAAATGTTCCCTCAGAATCTTTCTGTGACACTTGGTATGTTGCCAAAGGGGAAAGAGAAGGAAACCCCTTGGTTAAGTAAACATATATATTTCACTGCAGGAGGTGAATGGTCTAAGCCAGCATAATTGGTTCCATATGTTCAGCACTGGTAGTCCAGGCATGACTAGTTGCACCTTTGAAACAAGACAGATCAGATGTTTCATGTTATGAAAATGACTGCCATTTATTGCATGTCTGCGCATGTCAAGCAGTGTGCACAGCATCTTATGTGCAGTATTCTGCTCTTGTCTCTGAGAGAAGTGGGTGTTATCTGTCTTACTTTACAGATGAGAGACTGAGTCTCAGATGGACAAGTGTCTTGCACAAGGTCATCTGGCCTCTGAGTGGCTGAGCTGGGGCTACCCCCTTGCCCCTCTGACTCCAGAGTTCTTGTTCTTACCATGCCCCCAAGCTACATGCATTCGAACCTGGGCCTTCTGTGTGGGGATTCCTGGGCTGGACCCTCAGGAGCCCCCCTCCCCCTCTGCCCCAGGTGATTTTGGCCACCAGATCCATTCCCTAGAATAGAGGGTCTGACCCTGACTGCCCATTATAATCATTAGAAGAAATTTTTAAACATTCCAATGCCAAAGCTGCACCCGGGGCCAGTAAACTCGAGCTCTGGGGGAAAGCCGGGCATCAGAGCTTTAAAAACTTCCCTGGAGATTCCAGTGGAGATTGAGAGCATGGTGGAGAGTTGGAAGATGATGGTAAAGAGTCACAGTCCGATTCTGGAACTCTCTTTTCTGGTCGCATGGGTGCCTGCTTACAAAGGACTTGAGGGTTGCAGTCTTTTTGGGAAGCTTCTTTTGCAAAACATTTCTACCAAGAAAAAGTCAAATACCCAAGTCAAAAAGTGGGATGCAGGCTGAAGGGGAACATGAGGGACTCCCTACTTCTGAAGTGTGTGCATGAGGCCAAGGGGAGACACGCGTGGGGCTCTACTCTTTTTCTTTTTTTCTCCTGAGCCCAAAAGAATGTATGGGGACCAGGGGAAGTGGCCGGAGGTCACCCTGATTATCATCATTTTTGCTCAGAGGTCCAAGCCCCTTCACTCCCTCCAGGTGAGGGCTCAGAGGCTGAAGAGCTTGCTCTGTGGGCTGGATCCCTGTTTGCCCCTGCAGACTCATCTTCCCCCTGCTCTCCGCCCAGGAGGCCCGCCTGTGGGAGGGCGACAGTGAACTCCTTGGTACTCTGGCTCCAGCTGGTTTCAGCTAAATCATACTAAGTTATATTTATTTGACTAAGTATGTCCCGCATATTTGTTATTTATCTGAAATTCGAGCATAACTGGAGCCTCCTGTTTTTTATCTGGCAACCCTATGCCCACTGGGGCCCATGTGGAAAATTTGAGCCACTGGCACAACCCGCCAACTCTGTGCAGGCATCTCAGTGGGTTTTCACTGGCTCCCCCGCCTTTCCACTGTCACACCGCAGCTGTGACCCTCCAAGCACAGCAGCCAGATTGTTTACTCCTCTTCCTTTCCAGTAAAGCCCCTGCCAGGGCCGGTTCTCTCGGGGTCAGCTCCCCCGGGTCCGCCTGCGGGACTTTGCTCCACTTGGCGCAATGGGAGGGCCAGGAAATCACTTTCATCCCACGAATGGCCTTTTTTTCCCCCCATTTTTCTCCAAGTGGTGGAGGGCATTTATTCCAGCGAAGTTAATGTTTATTTTACCGCTTACAGTTTGGGAACAATCAGGTCTGGTTATTTCTGGTTGAAGGTTTAAAAAATTTTCTCTCTTTAGTATTATTGCTACTCTTTATCACTCGCATTTTATCCTTATCAATCACGTCTTTATCAATCACGTTTGCTTCAAGTGAAACAATGTTAAATAGAAAGTTTGTATTGTGTTTGGCCTCAGCCAGCAGCCGTAGGGGGCGGAGTCTTACCCTAGGTGACAGAGAAGCCACTCAGGGGCGTGATTCAAACATCGTCTGGAGTGGGGCAGGGGTGGGGGGCACCAGTCCCGATACGCCCTTTCTCCTGGGTGGGGACTCAGGGCGCGGCAGCGGAGGGGGACAGGGGCGTGGGCATAAGGGCATAAATAGGAGTCTGGATACAAAAAGCCTTCCTGTAAACCGCAAACCCGCCCCAGAAAGGGGCCTTTCTCCTCCCAACCGCGCTGGCTGCTTGATAGCAAAGCCACGCCGCCGGCATCAAGGCGGGAGAGGAAGCCTTAGCGCCTGAGCAAAACGCATCCTCCCTGCCAGGTTGGTCCCTGCTCCCCTGGCCTGGCTGCTGCCCCTGCCCCACATCTGCTCCTCGGATGGGAAGCCAAGAACCCATAGGAGTTCGAGGAGAAGTCCTCACTCTATTGTAGTCTCCTCTGGGCCTCTTGATTTTGAGGTTGAACTTGAGAGAGCTCGGCTGATGCCTCTGTCCATTTTTTTGTTTGAGAAAGAGTGGAAAGAGCAGGGGAAGTGGGTCCCGGTGGCTGGCCCCTCAGAGGATTGCGAGGACCCCTTCCACCACCGCGGCCAAGGCACTCTCCTCCTCGTCCCCAGATACCCGGGATTGTAAAACAAGCTGATGGTACACAACACCCAAGGGCAGGGTTGAACAAAACAGGGCTCGCCAGCCTGCTCTCCAGCCCCCTTCCAAACCCTGGGGGGTCTCCCGCTATCCTGGGACTTGAAATTTCTGCTGCTGCTGCTTCCTGTATCTCATTGGGCTGTGATCCTGAGGCTTCAATGAACTTTAAAGGTGCTCATGCTGGGAAAGGATTGTAGAGGCCAGCCATAGAGAAGTTCAGAGAGCCCAGAGCCCGCTGGCCATCACAAGCCGGAAGTGTGTTTTCTCTCTCATTCAAGGCTGGCATTTACGTTGCTCTAGTGGCGCTATGTACTGTCTGAGATGGACCTCCCTGATTGATCTCAGCACTCATTCCCACAAAGCCCAGAAATTCCTCCTTCAGGGGGGCAGCAGGCCCAGGTTCACGTGCAAGACAGCAACAACATCAGCCAATATCTGTGGAGTACGCTGGTGGACCAGTAATTCTGATCATCTCCTCCCACTGAGGTACTCTATCCTTGCAGGAGAGCAGAGAGGTTAAAGAGCTTTCCTGAGGTCCTGTCTTGGGCAGCAGGTGGCTGCATGGGTCTTGGCTCTCTAACTGCAGAGCTGCTGGCCAACCCGCCTGCCATCAGGCATGCTCAGCAAGCACTCAGCAAATATTCATGGATGTAAGGGTGGGATGCGCTAGCTGATCACACAGAAAATAGCCTCTTTGCTAGCATCCTCCAGTTGGCCAATTTTGAGTCTAAAAGACTAAGGTGCCTAAATGTCTGATCGCTGTGGCTCTGTGTGGTTGGTGGAAGATGTGCTGCTTCAGAGGCATGACAGCTGTCCCACTCCCCCCTACAGCAGTGTCCCTGCCTGGACCACCTCTCACCCTTCAGAACCCTGCCCATATCACACCCATTTATTCCACAGATGCTCACTGCGTATCAGCTCCATGCCGTGCATCATGCTGGGTTCAGAGAGTGCCTCCAGCCTTCTAGGAAGCTATAGACAAATTTGTTCAGAAAAACAAGGCAAGCCCATGCGGGACAAGGGACAGTATACCTAACCCGTTTGTTTCTTGGGTGAATAAACATTTGCTACCCATGACCCAGGGCGTTGTCCCTGTGCCAGCCACTGGAAGAAGGGGATGGAGACACGATCCCTGTCTTTAAGAAGCTGGCACTGGAATCTAGTTAAGGGCTGGTGGTGATTGGAAACACATGGCACACGGCAGGGTCACTCCATCAGCAGCTCCAGGACTGGATGAGTGTGGCTCCTTGGAGTTGGCAGATGGAACACCTGGGCAGTTACTCTTGGACCTGAGCAGGAGGCCATTTATTCAAGGTTGCTTAGCTGCATTTACTTGTAAGGTTAAATTCCCACTTTAGCTGCTATCCAGTCCACAGGAAGACACGACCTTAAAAGAAGGTAGGAGGGGCAAGGTGAAGATTTCTTGTAAATTACAGCCAGAGTCAGCCCACTTTTCCGTGTGTGCTGTGTGGAAAGGACCAGATTCTAGTTAAGTCTCCAATTGTGGGTTTTTTAATACATCTCTCACACTGACTAAACATTGTCTCCAAAATGGTGATCATCACACAGGCCCGCCACATGTGCTTTTGTCATCTTGAAGCTGAGTTAACAGGAACATGTTAATGAAAATCAAAAGTTTTTAAATCTTTAGTCTGCCCTCATCCTCCTACCGTCACTCCCCACAAAATAATTTTAAAGTATTCTACTTCTGTGAGGAAAAACAAGGAGGCTGAAGTTATACAATTGAAGTCATCAAAACAGTGAAAAGTTAGCAGCTTAAATAGTCATTTCTAACTCATCATTGCCTTGACCCTTAAGTCCAAAACCTTGGAATGGTTTTCATTTTGCCTTTTTCACATTATCCATGATCATTCAGAGCCCTCGCATATGGCTGGCGACAACTCTAGAACACCATTTACGCAGACAGCTGTGTGAATGGCCACACCCGCTCCCCACAAGTTGTGTAGTGCGTACCTCAGCAACCTCACCAAGTATGTGTGGTCGTTCCACTGTCAGTACCAACCATGTAAATCAGGAGTTCTCAAGTTGAGACCATGGCAGGTTTTTACTGATTCACAATAAAAAGGGAAAATAATCAAAGTAATAATAGCTAACATTGTTGAGTGCTTACTATGAGCCAGACATCATAATGACTCCTTTATTCCTAATGGCAACCCAACAGGCACCATTATGGTCCTGTTTTCCCTGTGAGGAAACTGAACCCGAAGCAGCCTGAGAGCCTGCAGTCTTCAGGCAGCAGTCAGTATAAAGCTGCCAGCTGACCGCTCCTGAGAACTGTCCTGTGTTCTGAGATTTCATCCTTCCTAAATATTTGGTGTCAGACTGACCTTTCTTTTGTGAAATGATGGCGATACTGAGAATGCTGTTGCCTCAGCCGCTCTTCTGTCTCCGCATCCTTCCAACTGCCTGGCCACTCCCGTAGTTAGGTCTTCAATTTCTTCCTGACGGGTTTCCTACTTCCTGGCCTTCTTCCTGTTCCTCTTCCTCTCGCTCAGCCAGCTGTCAGTGTCTGGTCAAGCGCAGCTCTGATCTTCTCCTTCCTCTGCTCAGAAACCTTCCAGGAATTGATATCGAACCTGAAGTGAGTTCTCTCACCCGTTGCACAGCAAGCCAGTCTCTGACAATAGGTGTAGTGAAAGAAAGTAGGAATTTTATTATTGCACAGTGCTGAGCAAGGAAAAAGGGCAGCCAATGCTGAAATCCCAAACTCCTCGAAAAGCTAAAAGGAAGGATTTTTATTTGGGGTTTTAGGTAGGGGAGCATATAGCCTTGCTGATCAGAGCTTTTCCACCAGCCTGTGTTTGGCCTTGAGACTACTTGCAGAGAGGAGGGAGCCCGTGACCTCGCTGCTCAGAGCTTTCCCACCAGCCTGTAGCTCCTTGGTGGGGAGGAGGAGGAGATAACGAATCCAGGTGGTTGTCGTTGGCTGTGTCTGTCTCCATGGAGAATAGTGTATTTTGGAGCCGAGAAGCCAGGGAGTAAGCAGGGAATGAGTGCTTTGGTTTTAACCCCAATATATGCTGTGTTTAATGTGGGGAATCTGGTATCAGAGCCAGTATCAGAATTTCTACTGCCTCAGCTGGGATTCAGTTCTCTCCACATTCAGCCTAACTGTCTAGGGGTGTGTGGTGAGGCAATCAGGGAGGCCTCCCTGACACTATCGGGACAGCCTCCCCCCCACCAGCAGTTAGCTGTGTCCCATCTCCCCTTTAACTCCTGGGACCCTCTGCTGCTCCTCTCCTGGGACAGGTGGCTTTCTTTATCCCATTAGACTGTCGCAGCAAATCTTAGACCCAGGAGGTACTGTATAAATATTTGTTGGCAATTAAATGATTCTACCAACTTCTGGCAAATCAAATTGTGGAAATTATCTGTCTTTTAAATCATCCATAGTGATTGCAATGTGGGTTTGGCTGCTCCCCGACTTCTGTGATGTCATCTGAGTGGGTGGCCTTGCCATTAGTTTGTTCAGTTAGCAGCTTGTCTCATAGAAAACTGAGGGCTATACCCCAAACTGTAATCTTGCAGGGTTGGGGTCACAAAACAGGTTTCCATTTTATACCTTCTATCTTTCTATAAATACGTGAATTTTTCACAACAGACTTGTGTTACCTTTATAATTAAAAAGGTTAAATATTTTTAAGTGAGTTAAACAAACCAAAGACAATATTATTTGCTTTTCTCACTCCACTTTTCGCCTTCTGTGAAAAGGACATATATCTAAAGAAAAAAAAAATAGTTATTTGAACAAAAGCCCTGACTCCCGAGGAACTCAGTGATGGGGAAGGACTCCAGAGAAGTTTGCTCATCTGAGGTCCAGGTGAAGTGTAAGTGCTTCGAAGCCTATAGAAAAAGGGTATTCTGGAGGAGAGTCTACAGGGATAAGACAAACAGCCAGACAAACAGCCAGAAAGTGTCCCCAAATCAGAGGAAGACGGGGGAGCTGGATGGGACCCAGACACTGAGCTTCGCCACCTCCTGCTTGGAGCACAGGCACACACTTGTGCATAGGGTTTGCTTGGCTTGGCGGGGGCCCCTCTCTGTGGAGTCACCCTGACCTCCAGTCCCTGGAGTAAATGATCGCTCCCATGGCAGCATACTCATCTGTGTGGATGACTGGGCTCAAGGCCATCACACAGCTGACCCACCTCATCCGCCCCCAGAGCATGCAGAGGGCCCCTGCCCTCTCGCACCCACTGAGACCTCAGGCTGAGGACAAGCAGTGAGCCGTCCCTGGTTTCTTAGAGTGGAATCTCTTGTCCTCCAGCCTGGCAGCAGCCGTGAGAGTGGCCCTGGCACAGGAGCAAGAGTTGTAGGGAAAGCACTCCCCAACAGGGGCCGTGACTTTAGTTGAGGGAGCTGTGCAGTCCAGGGTGACTTGGCAGGGAGGGACCCAGAGGAATAAATTCCCAGGTCCTCCCTTCTGCCCTCACATCTCCTGCTTGTCCCTCCATTAGCCAAATAAGTACTTAGCTGGATACTTAGACTAAAAATGACTTATTGTTTATCTGAAATGCAAGTTTAACTCAGCATGTTGTGTTCTTATTTGCTAAATCTCCCACGACCCTAAAAAGAGACCACACTACTCCCTGCACACACACACTCAGGGGCCCAGGAGAGTGTGACACCTGAGTGTGGCAGGAGGCACAGCCCTCGAGTGGGGATGGGGCGCCTCTGTGTGCCCCAGTCACTAACCCACAAAATGCCAGGCTTGTGTTTCTCCTGCCTGCCTGTCTCACCCACTTGCGGTCAATATGTTTGAATAAATAACAACCAGTATAGAATGTATGGTCCCAAAATGCCATTAAAAAAACTAGAAGTGAGTTTTTATTTTTGTTTTTAGTTTTTTTTGTTGAAGATTGGCACCTGAGCTAACAACTGTTGCCAATCTTCTCTTTTTTTTTTCCCCTGCTTTTTCTCCCCAAATCCCGCCAGTACATAGTTATATATTTTAGTTGTGGGTCCTTCTAGTTGTGGCATGTGGGACACCGCCTCAACATGGCCTGATGAGCAGTGCCATGTCTGCACCCAGGATCCAAGCCAGCAAAACCCTGGGCCACCAAAGTGGAGCGTGTGAACTTAACTACTCGGCCATGGGGCCGGCCCCTTTAGTTTTATTTTATGTTTATTTCTATTTACATATATTTATTATTTTTTTAAATATTTGTTTCTATTTTAGAAGTACTTGTGGGCCCGATGAAATCAAACATTTCCAGGTCCATTCCAGCAGGCAAGCATCTTGCTGGAAGCCCCAAGTCATTCTAGCTGGTGACATAAGTGCATGTTGATTTTTTTCCCCCATGCCTAGGGATGGGTCCTGTTGAGGCACAAGAATTGTAAACTTGTCTCTTTGTGACGAGTAGCAGCCTTTGCAAGACTGCTGGCCAAATTTGCGACATAGTCGAGGACTGAGCAGACAGTGAGACGAGTGATCTCAGGTGCCATCACCTTCCTGCCATGGTGCTGAGTTGGGTATGAAGGACTTGGAATGAGTCACACTTTTTAAAAATGGGTGAAGGTCATCAAAAGGTACAAGCTTCCAGCTATAAAATCAATCCTGGACATGTAATGTACAGCATGGTGACTGTAGTAAATGATACTGTTTGTATATTTGAAAGTTGCTGAGAGAGTACATCTTACAAGTTCTCATCACAGGAAAAGCAAATTTGTAACTATATGTGGTGATGGATGTTAAGTAGGCTTATTGTGGTGATCATTTCGTGATATATAACAAATATCGACTCATTATGTCATATACCTGAGACTAATATGTTATATGTCAATTATATCTCAATAAAAAAGAAAATATTTTTTGATGGGGGAATTATATATCTTAAGCATTATTTAGAAGGCGGTAAGTAAACGAATGAATTTGTAAGTGAGAATATATGTCCAGACGTGTGTGTTAAATAAATCCTGCTTGTATTTTCTGAGGACACTGAGGATGCCCCATTTCTCTCTCTTTGTGGCCTAATAAGTTGGGTACCTTCTGGGAAAGCTCTGTTATTTACAAGGCTAAAAATCGAATGTTCTGTTTTCCAGCTGTTGCTGAGGTGAGGGAGGCAACCACGCCCAACGTGCCACTCCCAGGACCTGCCCCGGGAAACCTGCCAGCGGACCACACACCAGCCTCCTTTCCTCACACCAGTGGGTACCAGCCTGCCTTGATGTTTTCGCCAACCCAGCCCAGAAGACTGCATACAAGAAATGCAGCCCTTCCCAGGGTGACCTCTGCCAGGTCAAAGCTCCTCCCGCCTCTTGCATTTAATCACACGGTGGGCCACATAATACTTTCCGAACATAAGGACGTCAAGTTTAATTGCTCAATCAGTATACCTAATGTGTACCAGGACACCGACGTTATTTCTTGGTGGAAAGACGGAAAGGAATTGGTTGGGGCACATCATGCAATTACTCAGTTTTATACAGATGATGAAGTTACAACAATAATCGCTTCCTTCAGGTACGTGTGCTCTTTCTTCCTTTCTTTTTTAATGCTGTTATGCTGTTGCTCAAAAGTAAAAGACCTTGTCAATAAAAAACATCCTTTTGTCTTCTGTGTGAGCCACCCCACTGGTCCATTTAGAGTATAGATTAATAGCTGACGGTCTGTATTGTTGACCTCTTTTAAATGGCTCTTGCTCCCTCTGGAATGTTGGTTATCAGATGCTCTGGTTCTGGAGGACCACTTCCCAGCTGACCTACAAGTCATGTCAAGTCCTGCTTGACTCCAGAGCTTTCCCAGTGAGTGGGAACGGTGTTTCTTGCCAGGTATGAGGAGACATCTAAATCACCTGGTGGGTGGGGAGCTTTTAAAACAATGCAGCCCTCTCATGCCTTTCACGTGCCCTGTCCCCGCTCCCTTCCGCCTCTCCTCAACACCCCCTGCTGCGGCTGCAGATCATGGTACTGACGTGCAGATCATGTGTATTGGGGTAGGAAAAAGGTGGAGAGTCTGTAAAGTTTGGGGAAACTAGACAAACTTCAGCCACGTGGGTCGGTATTCCACTTGGTGTTGGCAGGGGCAAGCCACATGAGTTAGGGGAGTGACACAGATAAGCCAAGCCAGGACGTATGTCTGGAATACATTGTTCCCAGGACTGAGTCAGCATATTTCAGAATGCTGGAGACTGGCCAGCTGCTTCTCTTCTCACCACCCTTTCTTATTCGCTACTCCTTCCTCTCAGCCAGGAGGGTTTTTGTGTTTTTTCTTTGTTCGTTTGTTTAAATGTCAGGACCTCCTTGCATGTATAGTTGTAGAGTTAGGTGGACCTGTAGTCATTAGAAGATCAGAATGAGGTCAGAGGCACGCAGAGTTGAGGCGAGGGCCTTTTGTCCGGGATGCCTCCGCCCTGGCGAGGGGCCCTCTTTGATCTGGTCTGTTTTCACTTTCTCTGACCTGATCCGCGGGGCAGTCCCAGACAGTGTCGTGTCTTTTGGTGAATCATTTTATGTTTCCTTTTCAGAAAACCGCCTCAGAGTTACCACAGACCTAACGATTCCAGTTAGAGTTTAGTGTCAACACTTCCATAAGATGTGCCGTTTTTTCCCCATATTATCCCAGGTTATAGGCTTGGTCAGAGTCAAGGCAGAGAACACAATAACCTCCATGTTTTCTATTGATTGACTAAACTCTGGCTGGGTCTCAGACTGCCCTTCTCAGCCAGTGGCTGAGACCATTCAGGAGCTTTGACTATATTTTTCTCTGAATCAACTACAAATTGCAGACATTTTACCATTAAGGGGACACAACTTCTGATGGGAGAAGTAAAATCACCATTTAATAATGAATAAGGAGCAGTTTAAAGGCTTAAAGAAACAGAAACCTAGCCCATTGGTCTCATCAGGCATCATTTAGGAGGGGCACACAGGCCTGCTGGCTCTCTGGGCTGGGGCTGCTAAGCAGGAGTCCTGCCCCTGGCCAGCGGGGAGACCACGGGTGAGCTGCTGCATCTTCTCTGGCCTTCTTGCCAGAGAGATGGGTTTGGACCACATGACTACCAGCTCCGAGTGTGCTCTAAGGGGCCATGAGATGTTCACAGGACTTAAATTGGAGAGTTTTTAAACTTAGATTAGACAGTATCTTGTTTTGAACTTTTGCTCTTAAAGTTCAGAAGGTGACCTGAATGATATTTTGAGAACTTTAGAGAAAAATTTAGACTTATGTATGTATTCAGTTTATTATACATAAACACGTTCTAAAGGAGAAAAATCTTATTTGACCTTCAAACTAATAAGCCTTAAGGCAAATTGAGTGATCAGAATTCTTACAAATGATGGACACTCAGCTGAATTGAGTAGCATTTGGTGCAACATCAAGGACACCATTATAATGCCCTTCGACTTTATTAAAGTCGTATTCAGGTGGTACAGTAGCTATAGAGTGCGTCTGTGAAGTACATTATAGTGACTTAATCAAGATTATAAATATTTGCATAATTTATTGGCAAGAGAGAAGGATGTTGGAGATCTGAAACGTGGTATATTTTATATGAGGACCCTGAGGTCCCTATGCATAGGGGGACTTTCCCAGGGTCACTAGATAGTGAGCTAGTCATCCTTAAACAGGGAACCCGACTTGCACACCTGCCGTATTCTGTCTTCTCACATCTCCTGTGCCCTAAGGAAATCCACTCTGGTTCCCATGAACAGTGAAGGGTTAAAAACTAGTTCTAGGCTTTCAATGTATGCAGTTTTATGAGGAATTCATTAGCCTGCAGGTTTGTTGGAGTTGCCATCAACAGTACATGTACAGACCATGTTTATTCAAGGGAATCTGCAGATGAAATAATATGAAGGGAAGAGAACACAAAATATGGCTATCTGTATATTGGCAGGGGTTAAAGGAACTATAGAGAGAAACACATGGTATTTTGAGTTGGGTCATGGGACCATTTTTGTATAAGATGTTATTAGAACATGTCGAAATTCTGACATGAATTTTGAAAATGATGAGGTCTCCAGACTGAGGACTCCACAGTTAGTCCCTGCACTCATCCTTTAAATATGAAGCACTTGTGAGTTGCTGGAGACTGACGGGGTTATGGAAGCTGTATTTAACTTTCTCAGCTGGATGTTGCTTGCACCTTTTCTCTTCCATAACATGCGAACTCTTGCCTCCTGCCTACCCTACACTTAAATTCCCCAATTCCTCATTCTAAAAACAAGGGTTAGTGAAGCATCTGGTCTTTGATCCTAAAACAGGACCTGTCCTAGTAGAAGGTGTAGTTTGGGAGGCGTGCCTATTTAATGCAGCAGAACCTTCTCTGTTATTCCTTCCGTTGCTTCTGACCCCCTCTTTCCCACAGTGGCCTCATGCTGTCATATTGCTCTCTCTCTTCCAAAGGAAGAAAAGGATGTGATAAAGTAATTTACACCAGAGAAAGCTTTAACATTCACTAGTAACATCATTTTAGACAAAGGAGTAGAGATTTTTTCCAAATTACAACTTAGGCAACGGCCCCCCGGTTTAAAAACAGCCAGCCTCGCTGGGGAAGATGTTTGCAGGCAATTCGTTAATTGTGGGATGAAGAACTAATTGAATGAACGGCTGGGCATTGAGACGAGGGGAGCAGACCTGGTCCCTGTCCTCCTGCTTGTGCTGGTGAACAGAATGGAGGGGAAGGGAGAGTCAAGGGTCAAGTGCAGAAGTGCTAAGGTACTGCTCATATGGTGAGGGAGGGTTTCCCTCCGAGTTTGGATTTGGCCTTGAAGTATTGAAGTAGGGGAGAGGATGTGACCTCAGGACCCAGGGAAGGACCCTTGTGCTGCTCAGGAGCAACCACATCTTGCAGTCAAACCTCAGCTTATTGGGGCTGACCTGGTGGTGCAGCGGTTAAGTGCACACGTTCCGCTTTGGCAGCCTGGGGTTCGCTGGTTCAGATCCTGGGTGTGGACATGGCACTGCTTGGCAAGCCATGCTGTGGTAGGCATCCCACATATAAAGTAGAAGAAGATGGGCACAGATGTGAGCTCAGGGCCAGTCTTCCTCAGCAAAAAGAGGAGGATTGGCAGCAGATGTTAGCTCAGGGCTAATCTTCCTCAAAAAGAAAAAAAGAGGTCAAACCTCAGCTTATTGAAACTGGCGGTTAGGATGGGGCTGGAAATGGTAGGAGGAGCTAATGGGCATTTAAGTATGAATCCCACATACTCTGCAAAGGTTACAGGAGATTTGGCATCATGCATGAGAATGTCCCTGAAAGGTATTTGAAACTACTTGGTCTTAGCTCCTGTATGTGTGTATTTTTTAATTATTTTAATAGTAAAATATGTATTTTGTTAAATACTTGGAAAATACCAAACAAATACAAAGAAGGAAAGCATGGCCCACAATACCATGCTTGGAAAACTTTTCCAAGCATATGTAAATTTAATAGTCTTGAAATAGATTAGTACTTTATTACATAGATGAATAGATGTCTTGTTTCATTCTCTTAACATTATATTATGAATATTTCCCTACATTATTAAAAGTCTTCAAAATATTTTAATGGCTGCTATATGCTACTGTAATTTGCTGTTATAAAACAGAAGCAAATATGGAAGAATGCAAATGAAATTATAATGGGTAAACGTTAAATATTTTCAAAATGCCAAGGTTGGGGGCATATATAAGGGAAGGAGTAACTGATATGATACTTGGAGTCCAGATGCCCTCTTGAGCTGGGTTCATTCTGTGCTAATACACATTTTTTTCCTACTTCACTGGCTATCTGTTGTTGTTGTTAGAGCCAAGAGTTGTCTTTCATTAATAGGTGCAGAAAGCACTCAGTATCTGCTAGTGGGTTGGGATATTCCTAACTGATGGCCTGGGGGTTAATAGTGAAAATCCATGCCACCACCCCAACTTGCCCACCCCATGCCACCCGGCCTAGTCGTGGAGGGTATGGGACTCAGACTGCGTCACTCGAGAACATTTACGGGACCTCCTTTGCGTGACTTAAGTCAGCCGGCTGGGCTTCCCCCTTGGCACTGCAACCAGCATCCCACCTTGTGTGATATCAAGCTTGACTGCTATCATCTTGAAACTGTAGTGCATCCGTTTGTCAGGGCCCTGGGACATTCCTTGGCCAAGACCTTTCCCTGGAGCCTCTAAAAGAGGGAGTAATTTGTGGGATATAATTAGCTCTAAGGTCTGGGGTAGGGCGTAAAGAGCTCTCTAGCTTAGGTGGAAATGCTCTCTCGTAAGGGAGAACATTCCAGGAAGGCACTAGTCATCAAACCAGAAGACTGGGGAGACCAACTCTCAAGCAAAAACAAATGCTGATGCCCCTGTAGGCTGGCGGGCCCTGCAGGTTTAGTTATTGGGGGATTTGTGGCAAAGGGAAAGTATTTGGTGTTTGTTTTCTGTGTAGTCTAGGGTTTCCCAGTGCACTTTAAATTCTGGCACAGTTCCCAGTAGCTAAAGCGGGCAGGATTTTACTTTCTCAATAAATTTTCTTTGTAAACATGTTAAGTGGGTAGTTTGGGTCCGCTAAAACCCTGTGCCGTTTGCAGCACACCCCCGCCCCATCCGTGTGAGATGCTCGTGTTAGCGGGGTCCCTGTGGGGCTGTGTGCTGAGCCCCTAGCCCACGGCCTGCCCTCTGTGGGCCTGCGGATGCCTCTTGCCAGTTGTTCTTTATGCTGCTGCCTTTGGTGACCCAGAACTGGAATTACATGTCAAAATCCGCAAAACATGTAGAAAGTTAAGAACATAATTTCTGAAGCCAGACTATCAGCTGGAAAAATTATTAGCCGCAGATCCCTGACGCTCTGACCTGCTTCATATCCAGAAGACTTCCCTTCAGCTCAGAGTTTATCCAAGGTGTCTGCGCTCAGGTTATCCCTGGATCCTCTCAGCACCATCTGAACTGTGACGGGAAAATAGGACACTTATCGTAGTATTTCTTTCCAAAAATTTTTTCATTTTAAATTTTTTTGAGGTAAAATATATATAACATAAAATTTACCATTTTAACCCTTTTCGACTGTGCAATTCAGTGGCATTAATACATTCACATTATTGTGCAACCATTGCACCATCCATCTGCAGAACTCTGTCATCTTCTGAAACTGAAACTCTGTCCCCATCAAACACTGACCCCCCAGCCCTCCTTCCCCAGCCCTGGGCAACTGCTGTTCTCCTTTCTTTCTCTGATTCTGACTATTCTAGGCACCTCATGTAGGTGGAATCATCCAATATTGGTCCTCTTTTGCATTTCTTTTAAGAAGACCCTAGAGCTTTTTTATTACTTATAAGCAATTTCTGAGTAGGCCAGCATAGTGGTGACAGGTCTGAGGGTCGGGAGAGGCTGTGTGTCCCTGCGGGAGGTCCCGGGGCTAACCCAGCCATGGCTGCCCTGTGGTGACCGGCTTTTGCAGCTGCTGGCCCTGCGGCTTTGTCCAGGTGGTTCCTGTCTAGACACCATGGCTGAGTCTGTATGGTTTCTTTGGTCCTCCCTGGTTCAGATGTTTGTATTTGGCCAAAATCTGATAGGATTTTTATACTTTTTTTTTTTTTTAAAGCAGTGCATACATGTAAAATTCTCTCTCCCACTTCAACCCCCAGCTCTTTCCCAGTGGGAAGCTGAGGTTACCCATTTCTTGAGTATCTTTCCAGAGATGATATTCAATCCATGTGAGTTATGTGTGTGTGTGTGTGTGTGTGTGTGTGTGTGCAGGCCCCAGTATGGTGTGTTATTACTCACACTTGTGATTAAATCAATACCCAGGGTTCACATTTTTTTCAGCTACGTAAGTACTGTTTTCAGCTGAATCATGTACTGGCCTGTAATTACATTTTTCTTCTCTATAGCTTTTTTATTTTCTTGAATTTACTAGTTTTCTTGCTTGTCAGTTTGCTTAATTTTCTAAGGATCAATCACTCATTCTTCCCTAAACTCTATTGGAAAATATGCACCTCCTCTCAAAATGACAGAGTGGTCAGGACAGGTTTTTCCTTGGAGAGGCCAGTCCTGGAGCCCTCTCCTGCTGCCGTCCAGGCAGGCGGCCCTCCAGGTCTGGGGTCCAGCGGAGCCATCTTTGCCCTCATTGTGGGTACTCTCACTCCTCCTGATTTCTAGCTCCTGCTTCCTGGAGCCCAGGCCCCCCTCTTCTTGGCCTTCACTCCCTCCCTTTGGCATAGAGCCCACCGTCCCATGGCTTCCTGAGACTTGCATGTCTGAAAATGCCATTTTTTTCCTACCCTCACCTGGAGGTTGTTTGGCCGGATACAGAATTTGAAAGGAAAATAATTTCTGTTGTCATTTTGAAGTCGTTATTATATTTCCTTTTCACTCCCGGATTTGTTCTTGAGAACTGTGGTGCTGTCCTGAGTCACTCGTTAATGACCTGGAAGCTTTTGGGATCCTCACGTTATCTTGGAGTTGTGACATCCCCAGAGAAGCCCCTTGGTGGGACTTTTCTCTCCCACTGTGCTGCCCACCTAGGAGGCCGTGTAGGAAAGATCCACATCTCCAGTTTGGGGGCCTTTTCTTGAATTATGCTGCCCCTCCCCTTTCGGTGTTCTTTCTGGAACTCCTCTAACTCAGTTGTTGGAACCTAGATTGCAGCTCTGAGCTCAGAGCCTTTCCTGCTGGGCGGGGACAACTACTCCTCTCGTCTCCAGCCCCACCCCACCCCACGCTGCCTTCACATGAGAGCCTTTACTTGGATGTGTAGAAAGCAACAAGTAGAATTATTTGTGAAAAACCTTTCCTGTACTGTAGGTACGATGGATCTGGACTTACTAATTAATGTAGTCACATAGTCCTTCTCACCCAACAATTATTAAACTCTTCCTGACTTGAATGATTAAAGTTAAAGTTTTGATCATTTTTCTTTTGTGTTCTCTTTTCCTTCTCCTGGCCTGAATTTTCCCTGCTGGTTGGCTTAAGGTACTCCTGGACTTGTTTGTGTAGTCTGATTTCTGCAGCCACAAAATGTGCTGCTAAACTGTGATTTGTGCCTGGTGGTCTCTCGGGTTCCCTGGGGCCTCTGCACAGGTGCGCTTTGCATTCTGGGCTGGGTGCAGCCCCCTTGGCTCCCTTTCTGGGGCTGTGCCTGCATCCCTCTCTGGCTTTCACTTTCTCACTGGTCCCTGTCTTCCTAAGGCATGTGACAAATCTGCTGCAACTGTGGGGTCCCAGGCCCTGAGCCAGAGCCCGGTCTTCAAAGTACAGGTGTCCTCAGCCTGTCAGATCTCATCACCCACTCTGTCGAGCCCCTGGGCCTTGCCTCAAGAAAATGACGCCTCTTCTATGTTGAACTTGTGCAATATGTGGAAAGGACCCCCTCTTCAGTAGCTGTGACCTGGATTTTCCTTAGAACTGCAAAGAAGGTTAGACTGGTCAGCTGTACAGAATATTCGGGAGCTGCTGAAAGCCAGCGTGCACCGTTCAGCCGCTAGTCCTGACCCACGACAGGCAGGGCACCATTCTAGATACATGCTTCTCTCCCCGTTTCTTCAGCCGCTTCCTGTCACCCTGACATTCAGGGAGATTGTCAGGGAAAGGTGAGCTAGCCTCTTGTTTGGAGATATTTGTCCTGTGAGGTCTCTTTCTGTCTTCTCCTAGTGACCTGTAGACATTGTGACATTTGCCTCCTGCCCTAAAGCATGGAGAGATCCGGCCTTTCCTTGACCCCTGGGTCCTCCCCAAGCCCAACATTCATTCCCCAGGTGCATTCCAGAATTATATCGCTCCTACGCAGGAATGAGGGGAGAGGGGGAGTCGGAGTCTTCTGAGTCAGTGGGGCACTGCTCAGATTGGCACATCAGGAAATGCAGGTGACAGTCACACTGCTGAGTCCTGGGCATAATAAGGAGGTGATATTAACCCAAGCAGCCCTGGTCCCCCTAGTTCTGATTGACACCAATCTTGGCATGTATTTTAGTTACTCTGTTTATCATAGGCTAACAGGCATCTGCAAAATGGTATAGCTGGGGGCAAGTTGTATTTAAAATGTTCAGTGTTTGGTCCGAAAACTGTGTGTTCAACCGAAGGGAACTGTGGCTCCTCGAGGGCTGGGGGCTCTCACTGCCGTGTGCTGGCTCTCGATGCTAACTGCAGCGCGTCAACCGCTGGCAGCTGCCCGTGGGCCAGGATGCGGCCCCTCTGACCTTGCTAGCTTCCTGGTCTCTTTTAAACCTTGCGTCTCAGACCTTTACAGGTTGAGGGATGGGTTTTATTTTGCTTTGGTATAAATAAGTTGTATCAGGGGAGCCGGCTGCTGGGAAGGAAGGTCACCCCTCCATGTTTTTCTTCTTCTTCTTTTTCCTCTGGTCATGGTCCTCTTTGCTGTGTCTGATGAGCACAGAAAACATCAGTGCCTTTGGGCCAATAAAGGCATTCTCTGTTGAAGAGCATCTGTGAGCATTGCAAAGTGCAGGTTGCACATTTGTTGCATAACTTTCTGTTTGTAAACAGGTCGGAAAGGTGAAAAGCAGGATTCACAGCCTCTTAGAGGCAAGGCCCTGGGTTTATCTCAGATGTTTTTTAACATGCAGTGTTCAAACTGTAATATAAGAAAAACAAAAGAAAGATGATTTGTAATAAAATAATGTGAATGTGAACTTGTAAATGCTGGGCATGACCACACAGGGAGAGAGAATAAAGTACGCAGGGGAACCTGGCATGGCCCCACGCACATGGCAGCTGCAGAGGGAGCGGGGCTGTCAGTGATTCATTTTCCAAGTGATGACCGAGTCACCGCAAAGTCCCAAACAGGATGAAGGGATCGTGGCCCTCCATTGTTACGGTCCCGGGAAATGAGGTGGATGTGAAAACCAGGCAAAATACTTTGTTTGTATGTAAAGTGGAATTGAATTCAAGTCTCAGAAGGTCACTTGGGATATGGAACAGTTGCCTCTGGCCCCTAAAAGCCATGGTGCCCCCTAGTTATTGTGACCATCCAAAGCAACCCTACAAATTTGCAAAATGCCTTGATGGGGCGGTACCTGGATATTGAGAACCGTGCTGGAGAATCTACCATAGAAGTCAGGACAAGTGACGGTGTATGCCTTAGTCAGGGTTCTTTAGAGAAGCAGAACCAATGGAGTGTGTGTGTGTGTGTGTGTGTGTGTGTGTGTGTGTGTGTATAAAGAGAGAGTAAGAGAAATTTATTTTAAGAAATTGGCTAATGTAATTGTGAGTGCTGGCAATTCTGAAATCTTCAGGGTGTCAGCTGGAGACCCAGGCAAGAGTTCGTATTGCGGTCTTGGATCCCAAGGCAGTTTGGAGGCAGAATTCCCTCTTCCTTGGAGGACCTCAGTCTTTGCCCATAAGGCCTTCAAATGACTGTATGAGGCCCACCCATATTATGGAGGGTAATCTGCTTTGCTCAGAGTCTGCTGAATTAAATGTTATTCACATCTGAAAAATACCTTCACAGAAACATCTAGAGTAATGTTTGACCAAATACCTGGGTACCATGACCTAGCCACGTTGACGCATAAGATTAACCGTCACAGCATGTGACAAAGACATTAAAGAACGTTCTGTTCCTATAGTAGAAACTCAAAGGGTAGTCACTGTAAATCTCTTTATGTGTCTTTCTCTGAAGCATATCCAGTGTGCAGCGTTCAGACAATGGGTCGTATATCTGTAAGATGAAAATAAACAATGAAGAGATTGTGTCTGACCCCATCTACGTCGAGGTGCAAGGTAAGTCCAGGGCCTGCACAGTGTCCAGTTGCCCCGGGGCTGTTTGTTTTAGATCCTGTATTATGTGCTTTATGGATAATCCTCTAGAGTTTGGCATGCCCGTTTATAATTCTGTATGCAAACCTTGCAGATCCACGAGCACTGAAATTTGACAAGGCGATCTTCTTTTCAGACTTTAGGTAATAATGAATTGAATTCAATTCTTAAAGTTTGAGCTCTATCCTGGGCACTAGGGCTGAGATACAAAAAGGATTATGAACTTCCTTCTCTTCAGGTTATTTACGTTTAAAAAAGCTGAAATCTTTTATTTTAGGAAGCAAAATGCATTCTATGATCCAGGTTTCAGTGCTGGCACCAGATACCACTCACCTGGGCAAGTGGCTATTTGCTTATTAGTCAGCATCTTTTCCCGTCTTGCGTGTGTGAAATCAGGGAGGGTGAGTGGTTTTCCTGAGTGAGTCGAGGCTCGGGCTGGGACTCCTTTTAGGCCCTGGGATTTGTCGGGCGCGTGGTTCAGTGCAGTTCCATGACGTGATGTGAGATGGGCTTGGTGGGGGCTGAGAAGGGGGACATCAGGCAAGGGGAAGGTAGGCTTTACCCTCGAGGAATCTGAACGCTAGTGGGGAGTGTGAGCTGATGCGCAGGTGGGCCAGGCCACCCAGGTCCTGGGTCTCAGGGTTGGCATGCCTGGTTCTGCAGTGGCAGGGTCTGTGAAGAACGGCTTCAAGGAGGAAGCCCCTTTATTACCACCCCACATGGTTGCTCCCCACCAGCCTGGGGCTGCCCTCCAGGCCTCCTGCGTTTCTGAGGTGCCCCTATCAGCAGAGCCATCAGAACCACTTCTTTTCTGCTTTCTCCTGACCCTCTCATCTGGGTCTTTAGAGCAGGTCATTAGCTTTTTAGGGACGTTCAACCAGAAGCATCTCCCAATAAAAGGCTCCTCTGTGACCCATTCTTTTGCAAACCTGAACCTGATCCCCCAAAATACTGCAGGATGGTGCATGGTTCCTCCCTCGGAGGAGTCTCTTTCAGAGCTTTCTTCTAGGCCCATCCCAAGCTGGACAGCCAGGGCCTCAGGGTTGTGTCAGCATCAGCCAGAAGGGGCATGGTGGTCCCTACATTTGCTGCTAATCTGGGAAAAATATTTAAAGGACATTTTACTTGTCAGAATCCAAAAAAAATGCCCAGAGGAACACATTAGGTCCAAATGGAGTTTTCGAACTTTGATATAGGAAAAAAAAAGTGTCCCATTTTACCTGTCCCACATCATTCCTGCTGGGACCAGATCTGTGAATTCCTAATCCCAAAAGAACACAATTTAAAAGCCTGAGGACAGTTAGCTTAAATTTTTGGCACATGCCCCAAATAAGTACCAACTGGCTTTCTCTGAGATGCTCCTAAAGTCCCCTTCCTTATGACCCTGATTCTGGAATTCCAGTAGGAGATCTTAGGATTGTGACTGTGGCTACACTGTTTCCATGAGAATGTGCTTTAAAAAGTGTTCAGCCCTGTACGAGTGTACAGATTTGAACATTTGTGATCACTCATCTGAAACTCACACACAATAGATTGTCCTCAAAAATGCACAGACCTATTACATGGCTTGATTTTTACTCTGTGTTTGTTTTGGTAAGGAATACTGAAAACCTGCCAACCTGCCCCAGGAGTGTGAGCCACTCCTGATTTCAGAACTGCCAGGCCTCCCTTCTGGTAGGACCAGTTCTGAATCACCATTACAACCCCTACGGGAAAGTATCCTAGAAAGCCGGCTGGAGCTAGACACGTAGGAATGAGCCTCTGTCCCTTCTTACCCAAATTTCAGGAGATGGAGACTGGCCGTTTCAGACCTGGGGTGGTAGGGAAAGAAATGTGTTGCAAAGTTCCAGTGCAATTTCTGTTCCCCGTGCTCTGCCTTTCCTTGTGGATCTGAAACATTCTTTCACTTAACTCTCTTTCTGCAGGACTTCCTCACTTTACCAGGCAGCCTGAGAGCATGAATGTCACCAGAAACACAGCCTTCAACCTCACCTGTCAGGCCGTGGGCCCGCCTGAGCCTGTCACCATATTCTGGATTCAGAACAGCAGCCGTGTTAACGAAGGGCCTGAAAAATCCCCCTCCGTTCTGACTGTTCCTGGTAAGTCCGAGCTGTGTGGTTCATTGGTCATGTTCTCTCTAAGAGGGGAAGGGATCAAAATTTGGTGACCACTGCTGTGTACCAGCAACGAGCAGTGGAGGAGGATGAAAACGCAGCTGTGGCAGCTGAGGTTAGGGGCCGGGTGGCTGGGAAGGCAGGTAGGAATCTGAGGGGTGAACGTTCACAGGCCAGGGCTGGGAAGTGGGTGAGTGCCCTGAAGGTGTCTGTGGTTAAGCTGAAGTGGCCAGAATCCCCGAGCCCAGGCAGTGGGAGGCCTGCTCACATCTCCCGTTGCAGCTGTGGCCTTGCTGGCCTGGCAGGTCCTGCACTTCAGGGACCACTGATGTGAAGGCCTCCGTGAGATTTGACAGCAAGGAAAATGCATTGGTCACGGGGCTGTTGTGGGAAGACTGAGTCATTGTGGGATTGTGGCTGCATTGACGGTCAGGTTCATCTTGGTTTCCATCTGAACGGGAGTGTCCAGCTTCATTCCCATCACTGCTGAGTGCTCTTAGAGTCAACGCCATGGATGTTGCCCGTGCTGCTAAAGCCAACGGGTTCTTCTTTGGCACCTCTCATTGCGTCTTTCAGCAATATCTGCCCTAATCCTTCCTTTCTTCGTGCATTCAGCAAATGTTCTGTGAGGGACTGCTCTGTGCCAGAGGCCGTTCCAGGCACTGAGAACACAGTGATGAACTTCTGGAGACACTGTCTTCCTGGCTTTCTTCCCACCTCGCTGCTCCTCCTCTGCCCCTGCGGGAGTTCTGAATTTGGGGCGTCCTAGCGCTCAGTCCTGGGCCCACTTCTGTTCCCTCTGAGACACTCCTTCCTGGGAGAGTTCCTCTCAGCCCCTGGCTTCAGTACCATCTGTGCGATGATGACCTCGAACTTTGTGTCTCCACCAGACCTCTCTCCTGAGCTTCAGGCTCCTGTATCCAGCTGCCTTCTTGGCATTGCCACTTACTGGGTATGTAGGCGTCTTAAAATGAAATTCTTGATTTTCCCCCCAGACTTGTTCTGCCCCAGAATTCCCCATCTTAGTAAATGATGTCACCATTTGCCCATCCTTCCTCCTTCTCCTTTTCCACATTGAATGTGTCAGCAGTTCTGTCAGTTCTGCTTCTTCAGTGTATCTGGAGTCTGCCTTTTCTCCGTCTCTGCTGCACTGCCCTGGTCCGTGTTGCTGCCAGCTCTTGCCAACACTGCTGCTGTAGCTTCCTAACTGATCCCTTTGCCTCCAGCCTTGTCCCCACTCTAATCCACCCACCTCAGTGGCAGATCACACATCATCCACCTGCTGGAAACCCTTCTGTGACTTCCCATTGTCTTAGACTGTCATTCAGAGTCCTTCTTGTCCCTGCCCCTAGGCCCTGTATGCTCTGGTCCCTGCCCAGTTCTTTCGCTGAACCCCAGCCCACTCTCTCCTCCCTGCTTATTAAGCACAGTCACACTGATTATCTTTCTTTTCTTCAGACACGTTGCCCTCCTTCCTGCCTCAGGACCTTTGCACTCTCTCTTCTGTCTGCCTATAATGTTCTTCCATCTGCCCTTCGTCCCATGACACAACTCAAATATCACTTTTTCAAAGAGGCCTTCCCTGGTCACTCTTAACGATTTTAGTTAAGATACCCCAGTATAGACTCCCCTTTATTGACTCACGATCACATATTCTTGTGGACTTCCTTCATTGCACTCATCGCAGTCTGTAAGTACCCTGTTTATTTTTCCAGTCTCCTCGTCTGTCTTTCTAGAGAACATATCCTCAGAAGGACAAGGACTTTGTCTCCCCTGAGGCAGTGCCTGACTCATGGTAATTCTCACTGAATACTTAGGGCAAGATTGGGTCAGCAAGTGACTGCTAGCCCCTGGGTCTTGTCTCTGAATCACTTTTCTAACGCCTGACTCCATGAGGAACATTACGGTTTTCTCTGCCTCTATCTGAGTTTTCTTTGAGTTTCTCCAAGGAGTTGATAAGCAAGTGACTTCTTTGCTCAAAATCAATTTTAAAAATACATTCACCCTTTCTAGCATGGTTGCTAGGAAGTCCCGTAAAGAAAGATTTTTTTTCGTGGAGGTAAAATCAACATACAATTAGATGCATAGAACTTAAGTGCACCACTCAGTGAGTTTTGCTAAATGTAGACACCCATGGAACCACCTCTTCAGTCCAGATATAGAACACGGCCGTCACCTCAGAAGTTCCCTTGTGCTCCCTTCTGGTCAGTGCCCACCTCCCCCAGGGAACCTTGTTCTGACGTCCATCATCATAAATTAGTTTTGCCAGTTCTTGAACTTTAAATAAGTGGAATCATAAGTATGTATTCTTTTGTGTCAGGCTTCTTTCCCTCCACGCGGTGTTTTTGGGATTCATCCACACTGTGGTATCAGCAGTGTAATTTTTGTTGTTGATAGTACTCTGTGGTATGCATCGCTGTATTTTGTTTATCTGTTTGGTGAACATTTGGGTTGTTTCTGGCTATTGGCTATCAGAAATAAAGGAGCTCTGAATATTCGTGTGTAAGTCTTTCGGAGGACATATGTTTTTACTTTGTCTTGAATAAATAGCTGGGAGGGAACTGCTGGGTCATGTTACAGATGTATGTTTAACTTCTAAAGACACCACCGAACTGTTTGCCAAAGATGTTGCCTCGAGTTACATTCCCAGTGGCAGTGGGCGAGAGTTCCAGTTGTTCTGTCCACAACCTTGCCAACATTTGATATGGTTAATGGTTTTTACAATTTTAGACGTTCTAGTGAAATGGTAAATTATTGTGGTTTTAATTTGCATTTCGTTTCCCTGTCTAATTTTAGATTAGATTTAGAAAGGATTTGTTTTAGCATCTTTTCTTGTGCTTCTTGACTAATCATATATCCTTTTTGGTGAAGTGTCACTTCAGGCCTTTTGCCTGTTTCCACATAAATCTTAGAATCAGCTTGACAGTTTTTACAGAAAAGTCTGCTATGATTTTATTTGCAATTGTATTGAATTTATACATCAGTTTAGGGGGAGTTGACATCTTAATAATATCAAGACTTCCAATCCATGAACACACTCTCTTCGTTTATTTAGGTCATCTTTAATTTCTCTCAGCAATTTTTTATAGTTTTTGATGTAGAGGTCGTACCTGTCATTTGTTAAATTTGTTTTTAAATATTTTATGTTTTTGATGCTGGTAAGTAGCATCTTTTGTTTCATTTTCCGATTGTTTACTATTAGTATATAGAAAATACATGGACTTTTGTATGTTGATGTTAAATCCTACAACCTTGCTAAATAAATTCACTTATTAATTCTAAGAGGTTTTTTTTGTAGATTCCTTGGGTTTTCTATCTAGACAATAATGTCACGTGCAAATAAAGATAGTTTTACTTCTGCCTTTCCAACCTTGTCCTTTTATCTCTGTTAGTTTCCTTATTTCACTGGCCAGCACCTTGAGCGCAATGCTGAATAAAAGTGGGAAGCATGGACATCTCTGTTCCCGATCATCAAGTATGATGTTTGTTAACTGTGGGATTTTGTAGGTGCCCTTGGTTAGATTGAAGAAGTTTCCTCTTAGTCCCAGTTAGCTGAAAAGTTTATTTTTTATCATTATGGGTGTCAAATTTTGTTGAATTTCTTCTCTGCATCTCCTGAGATAATCATATGGTTTTTCTCCATTATTCTTTTAATATGTTAAATTACATTGATTTGATTGTCAAATGTTAAACCAATGTTGCGTTCTTGGGAAAAACTCTACTTGGTCATGATGTAGTATAGTGGATTCAATTTGCTAATATTTAGTTAAAGATTTTTGTATTTATATTTATTCTGTTTCACCCCAAAATTGGGTAACCCCGACTGCGTGTACTGCAATTCAATTCTGATACAAACTGCGGGGAGTTCATGCAGACCCCGTAGGTTAAGGACAAAGCCTGCCACAAGACGGCACTCACTTCGGATGCCAGCTACAAGTCTTGGGGGGTCCTCAGGCCGCTTGCACTTCTTACTGACCGGCTATAAATTTGGAGGTTCGCATGACCCCCTCCAGTTTGATAATTTGCTAAAACAACTTGCAGACCTCAGGAAAGTGCTATACTTAGGATTATAGTTTTGTTACAAAGGATACACATAGGGTGAGGGCTGGGAGGATCCCGGATGCAGAGCTTCCATGGCCTCTCGTGGAATTAGGGTGGCACATCACTTAGGGTGGCACCCTCCTGGCACATCAAAGTATTCACTGAACAGGAAACTGCTGAGCTTTGGGGTCCAGAGGTTTTATTGGAGTTTCATTACATAGATACAATTGATTAATCATTGGCCACGTGATTGAACACAACCTCTAGACCTCCTGCCCCTCCCTGCAGGTTGGGAGGATGGGCTAGTATCATGAGTCTCAAAGCCCCAACCGTCTCATCACGTGGTTGGTCATTCTGGTGACCAGTCCCCGTCTTGAAGTTATCTAGGGGCCCATGAGTCACCTTGTTAGCATAATACATCCACTTGAATCCCTCAGGAAACTGCAAGGGACAAAAGCCAAATTCTTTATTATACAACAATGTTCATGTGGGAAATTGATTTGTAATTTTATTATCTCAGTTTTTGGTAACAGGCTATTGTTGATCTCATAAAACTAGTTGGAAAGTGTTCCCACCTCCTCTGTTTTCTGCCAAGAGTTTAGTCATTTTGGTGTTATTTTGAAAAGACATGCATAAAATTCAGTGGAGGCTGTAACCTCTTGTGTTTTGGACACTTTATTTCTGCTAATGCAGTTTGCATTACCTTTTTGATGAAGGTTAATGTATTGGTTAATGTTGAGTTTGAAGTTAACTGAAATTCCCAGGTCTTTTTTTCTCATTAATTGCTGCAGAGTCAAAGCTGTCCTCCTCCTTGTATGTATATTGAATTGTTTTTGAAATCTCAGCCTAGTGTTTGACATTTATCCTTAACAAAATTTTATCCATTTTCCAAGCCTACCGAGGCCATTTTGAACCTTGATTCTCTCATTGGATTAGCAAATCATCTCCCTGCTTTGCACCGGCTGCCTTTTTTGTCTCTTCCAAGCCATTAATAGAAATGTGGATTCTAATCTAACTGAGGGCAGAGCCCAGTGGCCTATTCGTAAAGGCATCCTGTGAGTTGACATCCATTCATTAAGTCAACTCTCTTGGCTACCTTTCAGGCAGTTGTAAATCTGCTTAATTTTATTTTTTCCACCATTTATTTATCCATCTTGTCTTCTGAGATGTTCCTTGATACATTGGGCTAATAATTGTCACAGAAAGACAGGAAATCACTTTGGAGTTTGCTTTGAAATCAGACTTGACTTCTTGTTGGTGAGCTGACCTCCTAGGTATGACCATTTTCCATATTCTTATAGGCACCAATTTTATAACCCCCTCTTAAATTTTGCTGTGGGTTTCTATGTCTCAATGACTCTGTACTTACAAGAATCAATGTCATTTTCTTTATGAAAATAGGGACAAAACCTCTCCATCTCTGTTTATCTAGAACTTTTCCTCTTCTGTATATTTTCTCAGAAATTAGAAATGTGTTTCTGTGATAAGATCTGCAAATTCTTATAATACTCAAGGCTATATATAATTTATCTCAGCTTAGAGGTCTGACTTATTTCTAAATGGTAATATACCCTTACAACTGTATTTTGGGTTTCAAGTTCTTTACAATTTTCATTTTACTTTCTTTGACTTGAAGATTTTTTCCATTGGTAGAAAGGATAGAAATAAAATAGAAATTGAGCAGTTTAAAGTGCGTTTTAAAATAACCTTTATTGTGATGGTGGTTATCTGAAGCTACACATGGGGTAAACTTACGTAGAGCTGTACACACACACACATACACACACACACGAGTCTCTATCTAATTGGTGAAATCTGAATAAGCTCTGTGGATGGTACCAGTGTCAATTTCCTGGTTTTGACAGTGTATTAGAGTTATTTAAGATGTTAACAGGGGCCAGCCTGGTGGCGCAGCGGTTAAGTTTGCAAGTTCTGCTTTGGCGGCCCGGGGTTCACCAGTTCAAATCCCAGGTCCAGACATGGCACTGTTTGGCAAGCCATGCTGTGGTGGCATCCCACATATAAAGGAGAGGAAGATGGGTATGGATGTTAGCTCAGGGCCAATCTTCCTCAAAAAAAAAAAAAAGATGTTAACAGTGGGGCGGTAGGGTGAAGGATACAGGGAACTTCCCTGTATATTTCTTTACATCTTTCTGTGAATCTATAATTATTTCAAAATAGTTTTTTTAGAACTCTATTTTACATAATTATGAAATGATTTTATGTTAAAAATGTAGAAAATTCACTCAAGTATGTTTAGATCTTACTACACATTTACAATTACAATGAAAATACCGATTGATTCCTTCCAAACTTTTTCTCTAAGTATATGTTTGTGTACATATATATGTATATAAGTGATTTTCCTTCAATTAGCATGAGAGTACAGGTGCAGATTGCTTTCATGTTGTAAAACATTCACATCATAGTGACATACCAAAGCGAAACGTGAAGGTCTCCCTCTGATGTCCACACTTTCACCCCCCTGTACAGAGGAGACCAGTGTCCACCATTGGTTCACTTCCTCCCGGGCCCTTTCTAGTCCTTGAAATACACTCATATATGTGCAAATACACATCCATCGCCAAGACATGTAGATCTTTCCACGTAGGTACTCATGGGCCCATCTCATTGTGACAATCGCTTCATTGTGTGGGTGGACCATAATTTATTTAACCACTCCCTTGTTGATGAACATTTAGGTTGTTTTAACTTTTTTTTCTGTTACTTATTGCAGACATCTTTGTTCCCATATGTATTTCTTCTCTGAAAACCTTGCTGGACACCACATCCCTGTCTGTGCACCCACATTGTCTCTTCTGTAACTCTGGTGCCCCCCCATCACATAGAAGCACAACCATCCGCTTGTCCGCCCCCCCCCCCGTGTTATTAATATGATTATTACATATTAATTACTAATTAGTTTAATCCCCACCACCCAGCACAGTGCCTGCCACATCAGAACCGTGTGAATGAATGAATGAGCTAATGAACAAATGAATGAGTTACAAACATCCTCTGAGTCTTAGATCCCTTCACTGGGACAAAGGGACATAGTGATAGTGAAGTAACTTGTATTTGTATCATTATTTTTGCATTTAAACTCTTTCTCATCTCTTTTCTAACCAGTTCTGTGAAATTAGTAGAACAGGATTTTTAAATATCCATTTGCAGACCCCAAGGACTTCAATAAGTCCATGGAGAAAGAGCCCGGAGTGCAGGCTTGTGCTGGACTTGTCAAGTCCTATCAAGTCAGCTATATGCAGACTGTTCCCAAGCAGCTGAATTTTGTAACATTGTAAAAGAACTACATAAAAAATTATTCTTATTTACATCTTTTTTTTTTTTTTGAGGAAGATTAGCCCTGAGCCAGCATCTGCTGCCAAATCCTTCTCTTTTTGCTGAGGAGGACTGGCCCTGAGCTCACATCCGTGCCCATCTTCCTTCTTGCCAAGCAGTGCCAGGTCCACACCCGGGATCCAAACCGGCAAACCCCAGGTCGCTGAAGTGGAACGTGCACACTTAACCGCTGCACCACTGGGCCGGCTGCTACATGTGTTTTGAATTCTGAGAACACTTTAGTGTGATATCTGAGCCCCTCCCAGGGGTTCATGTTTGGCGAACTAGGTGAGGAGGCTGTTGTGACGAGAGATGCCTTAAAGGGGCTTTGGCCCAAGCTACGCCTCACTTGCTGATGTAAGGCCGTGAGTGTCTGCAGGGAGACGCCGCTCTGTCTTGAAATTAACCCGAAGTAAACTTTTCTGATCCCTTCTATGGATAGAATGTTAATAAGCAGGGAAGTGGTTTCAAGAGCCCTGATTGTTAACGACTGCTTTGAACAAGCACGTTTATGAGCGGGAAGGTCATATACTTTTTCCCTCTGGATATCAGATTTTTTTTTCCCTCTGTGATGTAAGAGCTGTCTTTAACAGACATGAGCAAAGAAGTACTTTGTCTAAAGGGCGTTACTGAGTCAACAAAGCCAGTCTCAAAGGTTACAAGCTATGTGATTCCATTTATATAACTTTCTCCAAATGACAGCCTTATAGTGATGGCGAACACATCAGCTCTTGCCAGGGGTTATGATGGGGGTAGGATGTTCCTGAAAGGGGTAGCATGAGGGAGCTTCTCTTTGGTGATAGAACAGTTCTGTATCTGTACACAAATCTATACCTGTAATAAAATTTCTTCGAACTATACACTCCCCGCCTAAAAAAACCCAGAACACAAATTGGTGAAATTTGAATAAGGTCTGTTTTTTAGTTAATGGTATCACACCAAGTCACTTTCCTGGTTTGGATCATTGTGCTATGATTACATCAGATCTCATCGTTAGGAGAAGCTGGGTGAAGAGTACACAGGAACTCCGTACTACTTCTGCAATTTCTTGTGAATCAAAAATTATTTCAAAACAAAGTTCTTTTTTTTTTTTTTAAAGAAGCTTTGTCATGGGAAAAACCAAATCCCAAAATAAAGAGCAGAACTGCACAAAAGCTTTTGTTGCGGGTGTTTCGTGGCGGAATGCATTAGAGGTTAGTGGTTAGGATCCCAGCTTTGACACGTGGACTGATACCACTTCGCCATTCTGTGTCCCTGGGCAAGTGACTGCCCTTCTTTATAGAAAATAAGGATGATAACAGTATCCACTTATGGAACATTTATGAGCATTCAGTGAAATAACGAGTGGAAAGCCCTTGGTACAGGGGCAACCTGCAGGAATGGCAAATGCTATTTGTTAGAAGTTTTTGTGTTGTTTTTATATGCGATGGTTACTAACTCAGTATCAATTTTGAGCTTCCTTTCTGTTAAGAGTGACGGACTTATGATGGTCTTTCTGGCTTTTATTTTTTAAAAATGCTTATATTTAAATCTACAGTTAGGCAACAGCTAAGCGAGCTTCTGTTTTAATTAGTTGGATATAGTTATTAATATTCATTGTAATAACATCAGTAAAAATAAGTAGAATTTATATGTCAGTTCGTAATTCTCACAATACTTTCTGTAAAGATTGACTTTGAACCTGATAGCAAGCTGTGATAAAGTTGGGCATTTTTAATACTCATTTTACAGATCAGGAAAAAATTTGGAGCAATTAAGGGACCTACTTGCTTAAGGTCTAGTCTTTATATGGTAACTGTAATGATCCTGATAAAACATGATAGATCATGTCAGGTTTCTGCTCAGAGCGGTAGGTGTCCCATCCCACTTAGAGAATGAAGCAAAGCCCTAACCTACCTTTTCCCTCCGCCTGGAACCTTCCCCCACTCCCCCCCACCCCCCTCCTCTGTATAAACTTGGCCCATGTCCTCACCCCAAGTCTATCCTCAGAAAACGTTTCTCAAGGAGCCACCTCTGACCCGCATGTTTAAAATCACAACCCACTTCCTCACCCACCCTTGACCCTCTGATCCTCTTCTATTTTTCCATAGTACTAATTCCCTTCTGATGGAGCATGCAGCTTAGTTATTTATTAAGGTTCTTACTTCTCACCCCCATCCCTCCATGAGAATGTGAGCTCTGTGAGGGCAAGGATCTTTGTTTTGTTCATGGATGAATACCAAGTGCCTGGGAAAACATTTGACGCAGAGTAAGTACTCAGTAAATATTTGTCAAGTGAATGGATTCAGGGCAGATAGTAAGTTCCAAGTTAATAAGCTACTTCATTTATGCAGCATATTCTTCTATTTGTTGCCTCTTTTCATAGAAAAATGGACACTAGGAAAAAAAAAAAAAAAGGACAAGATTGCTTAATCCAGAACTCAAAGAATTAGCCTAACTGTGCTCTTTTTTAAAAGTTGCTTCGTCAGTGATTCTGATTGTCCTTCCCTCAAGGGAACATCCTGTCCCCAAATATTCCTTAAAATATCTTTCAGACCTTGTGTCAGAAACTATCTTTTTTTAAGCCAGCAGAGGACCAGGCGAGAGGGGCATGGACCATCATAATGGAGCTAAGTGAAGTGCAATGGAGAAAGGGGGATGGCCCGCTGGAAGAGGATGCGGCTCAGGGAGGCTGGAGGCTCCAGCTGCTGGGGCCGGGGAGACAGTGGGTGGCAGGGCGGAGACCTGGGCGGGGTGGGAGGGGGTGGATGATCTTCTCCCTGGAAAGCCACAGGGTTTGGGCTATAAAACTTCACGGTCTATTCCAGTCCTGGTGGTTATTGTTCATCCAGAGGGAGAACAAGAAGGTGAGGAGAGCTGTCTTTCCTAGTGCACGCTAGCTGCGGTATTCAACCCAGGCTTATAAGTGAGTCTCTAGTTGGGAAGCTAGTCCCATTAAATAAGAAACGTGTAACTGAATACATTAAGCCAAGAAGACTGTATTTGGCCTTAAGCGCCCATCTAGTTTTGGAGAAAGTTAACTTTGGTTTGAACCAGTTTCCATTTCTCTCTGCTGGCATCTCTGAGGGCTGTGGGCATTAACCACCTCAGACCATGTGGAGAGCTGCTGTCATACGTGGTTTGGCTGCTTCTGGGCACTTGAATTGGTGCGGGTGCCTGGTGCCAGGGAGTTTTCTGCAGATTGTTTTCCTGACTTTGTATACACTTTGAAAAGAAACACAAAGAGGAAAAGTGACTTCCTGCTTAACCTAAAATCTTGTCCCTTGATAAGCAGTTTCACTTTCCGCATTGATAAACCTCGCGCGGACGGAAGGACATTATCTTTCTTTGGGATCATAACTGGGTAACAGACCTCAATGAAATAAACTCATCGTCTCGTTTTGTGGCAGGGCCGCTCCCCATCACAGCTAGTTGGGAATGGAATTTGTAGTTTGTACTCAAGTGTTCCCCAAGAGTTTCAACAAGAGAAATTGAAGTCAAATGACTGGTTTTAACCTGTAAATGTCTGCTTGAATATATAAAAAATATAAGTTGTGTAGCAACTGCCTGTATTTTCTGAATGAGCCAAAGTCAGCTTTTCTAAATATAAGCCAGGTTTTGTTAAGTTCACGGAGCCTGATGAAATGGGCATCTCCTTTGGGAGCTGGTGACCTGGAAGGTTAAAAGTGATACTTCAGCATGAACATTGATGTGTCCCAGGCCTGACTGTGAAATAGTGATCGGCAGAACGGGCCCCAGGTGGTGGCTTAGAGGGATGGGTGTCTTGATCCTCATCCAGTGTGGGCCCTCTTTCCTAAAATCAGTGCCTGACAACGTGCCCGAAGTCCAGATACTGCGCCACTTCTTCTTTTCCACCTCCTGCTTCCCCATCATCTCACCCACACTTTACAAAAGAATAAAGACCTCTGGCTTGTCTGGGGTCACTGTGGGGCATCGGTTCTCAAATGTCTTGGTCTCAAGATCCCTTTACAGTTTTAAGAATTATTGAGAACCAAAGAGTTTTTTTTTTTTAATGTAAGTTACATCTGATGATATTTACTGAATTATAAATTAAAACTGAAAACTTTTAAAAAACAAGAATACTTAAGCACATGTTCCAGTAGCTAATAGAGCTATGACATCATCACATATCATACAGCCTCTGGAAAATTCCATTATACATTCCTGAGATAATGAGAGTGAAAAGGGAAAATAACATATTATTATTACAAAAATAGTTTTCACCTTAAGACCCCTAAAAGGGCTTCTGGGACACCCAGGCGTCTCTAGACTACACTTTGAGAATATATACTACTATATCGGCTCAAGGTTAAGAAATTTCCAGACCACTACACTTTCCAGACCACACAAATACTAAATTTTGTTCAGCAAAAGAGTCACCTTTCCAACAAATTTTTACATTTAAGAATTATCTGTATTATTTTGATCAGTTGTGCCCTAATAATAGTTGTAAGGACAGTCAAGCTAGAAGAAAACTTTTTTCCAATTTCAGTGTAAATGTGTATTTTTCTTTCCAAGAAGCATCATAGGGTGATTAATCAATAACTTTCAAACACACACATGAATGCCATTAGGATAAAATTCTGCAGGGGAAAGAGAAAAGTCATAATGGAAAACTTCTGACTGCTGGGGGAGCATTGTTTCAGAGGATAACACTGGGTCTCCCATCCTAGTAGTGTGTATGTTGCATAGGACCCTTTAAAGGAGTTTTACTTTAAAATATCAGGATATTCAGGGTACTTGAAATTACATTCTTTGCAGCTGTTTAAATTATGAAACATTTAGGATGCAAACCTCAAAATGTGTGAGAGGCTGCGTATATTTTTCAGAATTCTTTGGGAGGCATAAAAGCAGAAGACGTGAAGACCACTAAGGCAGAATATTCACACGTGTGCTTTTATAGATGTGGCTAACGGGTTGGAAATAAATATTCCTCTTGAATGAAATAAATATTTTCTCAACCATCACACCGACTATTAGCAGTTTCATCTCTCACTGGAGAGGAGGTGACCAAATGTGAAAAATGATGAGTCCTACCTGGAATTTTAGTTTCTTAGTGCTTGGAATTGTCCAGAGAATCTAATGAAGCAATCTAGTTTAGGATTTTCCTCCCGTCTGAGGGAAATACTCCTCATCTTGGAAAATTGAAATACCTGAAGTAGCTGTCACATTCAGATATAATGTTATTTTAGAGAAGTAAAAAGTCTCTACAGAATTGTAGGACAGAGATGGACAGGTTCCTTTCCCCCTTGAGGGGTGGGCCATGTCTAGTCTGCAGAACCAGGACAAACTTCCAGCTGGATGGGAGAGAAAAACCCAACAGTGCTGATTTTTCTGTGCACTTCTAACCCCCGAGGAGAAGCACCGACATAAAAGAGATCAGATTTGCATTTCTTCCTAGAACTTCTCCCAGACCCGGTCCTCTGGCCACCTGGTGCAGCCTAGGCACAGCATTGGGCATGTGGGCATCCAACATGGCTTAGCTTGGCTGATGCCCGCTGGGCTTCCCTTAATGGCTTGTTCCTCTTTCATTTTTCAAATATTTAATTACTCCATTAGTGACAAACTTTGAATTTTAAAATTATCAGATGGAAAATTTCCCATACAAGTAGATGGATAGAAGAAAACAAAATAAGCTTTTCAGGCAAGAAGCAAATGATGGGATATTTTCAAGAATTTTATCTGTCTTCAGTTCATGATTTGAACTCTGTGCCAGACGACACCTTTGTGTGCCAGAGATAGAGAAGTTTCCAGATTCAACTAGATGGTATATTTAAAAAAATTTAGAATAGTTTTATATTTATAGAAAAGTTGTGGAGATAGTGCAGAGTATTTCCATAAACCCCACCCCCACCTTCCCCTGTTATTAACATCTTACATTGATGTGGTACATTTGTTACAGTTAATGAACCAATACTGATGCATTATTTTTAACTGAAGTCCATACTTTATTCAGATTTCTTCAGTTTTTACCTTTTATCCTTTTACTGTTCCTGGATTTCATCTAGGATTTAGTTGTCCTGTCTCCTTAGGCTCCTCTTGGTTGTGACAATTTCTCAAACTTTGCTTGTTTTTAATGACCTTGACAGTTGTGAGGAGTTACTAGTCAGGTTTTTCGTAGCATATCCCACAATTTAGTCCTGTCTGATGTTTTTCTCATTTTTCTCATGATTAGATTTGGGTTATGTGTTTTCGGGAAGAAGACCACAGAGGGGAAGTGCCATTTGCATCACATCATGTCGAGGGCACATTCTGTCCACAGGACTTATCACTCTTGATGTTGACCTTGATCATCTGGCCGAGGTAGTGTTGGTCATTTTCTCCACTCTAAAGTTTTTCCTTTATTCCCCTTCCATACTGTCCTCTTTGGAAGGAAATCACTGTATGCAGTGCATACTTAAGGAGTTGGGAGTTATGCTCCACCTCCTTGAGGGCAGAGCATCCACATAAATGATTTGGAATTCTTCTGCATGGGAGATTTTTCTATTCTTCCCCATTTATTTAATCATTTATTTAGATCAATGTGGACTCATGGATGGATGTTTATTTTATACTTTGGGTTAGTTACAGCCCAGTGCTACTTCATTTATTTTCTTGCACAAATTGTTCCAGCTCTGGCCATTGGGAATTCTTTCAGTTGGCTCCTGTGTCTCTGTGCTCACTCTGTGTGTGTGTGTGTGTGTGTGTGTGTTGTATGTTTGTCTTATATTTAGCTCCAGGCTCATCCTGTATGTTTCAGTCTGAGAACCAGCCATTTCTCCAAGGAGCTCTGGTTCCTATTATTGGAGAATAGTATTAGAAACCAAGACCTGAGTTAATTCTCTTCCTTTCTATTTAAAATTAACGAATCAATTCTTTTTTTTATTTCTAAGATGTCTTTAAACCTCTGAAATGACAGAATTTTTCTTCATTCAGCACTAGTGTCTTCTCTTCGAGGAATAATAATTCCTTGTGTTAATATAATGATTCCTTATGAATTGACCAATTTTTACTATTAAAAAAGGATTCATTATGACAGGTCATCTGAAATTGTAAACACTGTGACTTTTATCCTGCTGTTTCTGGTACTCATTCTGAAGTGTCCATAGTGTGTGACATAGTATGTGCTGGGGGGCTGAGCAGCAGGGGACTGTCGGGGTGAGCCTCAGAAACCACTTTTCTTGGTATTAGGGCCAACAGTTGCCATACCTCCTTGCAGAAATCTAAAAATTTAAATGATGCTGCTTTGGTACCTAACGTCTCACCATCAGGGAAACATAAAGGATTTGACTGAAGAATAGCTGCCTTTTAGGCCCACGGTTGCCTTGCTTCCGGTGCCTAGAGTTTAATCCCTTGTTTGTTTTTCAAACACCAGCACACTTTTTAAATTAACTTTGCGTTTACGGCTTGAAGCAATGGACCGAGAAGTAAAAGAACGCTGACAACAGTAGGAGTCTGGCAAATAGCAGCCTGTTTCTCGGTGGCTGCTCTCACCGGGTCTCCTTCCACTCCAGGTCTGACCGAGGCAGCGGTCTTCAGCTGTGAGGCCCACAATGACAAAGGGCTGACCGTGTCCAAGGGCGTGCAGATCAACATCAAAGGTAAGCAGCGGGGCCAGGTCCCCCGTGCGCGCGTGTTCTGGCAGCTGGTGGGGAGACAAGCACCAACTCTGCAGCCAGCTGCCCGGGTTTGGGCCCTTGCTTCCCCACTGACTTCCTCTGTGACCTTGGATAAGCCACTTCACCTCTGTGGCTTCAGTGTTCCCCTCTGTGAAATGGGGATAAATACAGAACCTACCTATTCTTGAGACTTAAATGAGATAATGCAGGTAAAAGCACTGATGGGAGTCCCAACAGTGTCTGGCACTTACTCTTTGATAAACATTAACTAGTTTCCTTCTGCTGAGTCTGAGAAGACAATAGGCTGAAATGTGTGCCTTTGATCATCTTAGCTCCTGTTTTCATTTTTCCCTCTTCCACCCTGAACTAGTCCCCATTGCCCCAAGAGCCCCTGGGGGTGTGGTGGCTTTGGGCTAGAAGGAAAGGGCTCTGTCCTTCCCAGGGCAGCTGGAGTTGAATTCAGCCAGTGTCCACCAGCTGCTCTGAGGGAGGGAGAGTGGAGCGGAGAGCAGCTCAGAGTCACTCTTCTCCTGGGGCCCAATGCTCCTGTCCCTCTTTCTCCTAATCTCCCTCTCCCTCCTGCTCTCTCTGAGCTGGGATATAACATAAGGGGAGACGTGTCTGAAGGTCCCCCAAACTAGTGGAGACCTTCTATTTCAATCACCTGCCTCTTCCTCCTCCTTCTGTGGCGTCAAAGGTGTTTAAACCCGAAACTTGAAAGGAAAACCTAGAAGTAAATACTGTCTCTTTATCCCTTTTCAAATCATCTTCCTTACGCTCTCATAGAAATTCAAGCAAACTTTACGTTTTAGTATTTGTTCTTAATTTAAGAGAAGCAAATATTGAGTTCGTATTCCTTTTGGTCTTATCCCTGGGGAAACAACATCACGAGGAAGAAGCAGAATGTGTTTAATAATGAGTTGAAGGTTGGGTAACATACAGCAGGGGACTTAAAATTACAAAAGGAGTGACACTTTAAAACGCTACTGATGTTTAGTTCCAGCAAATCAACTCAGAGGTGGTGAGAGGGCATTTTCTAAAGTCCATTGGAAGAAAAAAGTGAGCACACTGGAACTCAGTACTGGAGCGGAACTGTATCACTTCCTTCCTTCGTGACCAATCCCATTAGAACAGTTTTCGAAAGACACGTTGGGAATTTCAGGAATTCAGGAGTGGGCCTAAATTTATAAAGACATTTTCAGAAACATCTTAAAATATAAAAATCCATAAAATGAGAAGCACTTCTTTAATTGTATGCTTCCTCCAGAATGTCAGCTTTTTTTTTTTTAACAATGCCTATTTTCAGAGCTTATGTTCTTGGCTTTCATTTATTTAAAAATTTATGTCAAAGCAACCAAGACTCCCTTCTTCTAATCTGTTATTGACTGTAGTCTATGTGGCTATATTTTCATCTGGAAAGGCAGATATTTTAGGGCAGTTCTACAAATAATCTATTTAGGGAAGTGAGTCAAACAAAATGCTGATTCTTTCCCACTCGCCAAGTTGCATGTCTACTAGTAAAACCGAAGCTCCTCAACACGGTGCTCAGTGTGCAATTAATGTGGTCCCAGCCCTCCTTCCCCTTCTCTCCTGTCCATCCTATCATCTACGCCCTTTACTAGAAGAGGGAACCGAGTTTAGAGAGGGCTTTTAACCATGCCTAGGGCCCTACAGCTAGCCAAGTGGTGACCACAGACTCCCCAGGCCCTGTGGCACTCACCTGGTCCACTTGCTGCCTCCCACAACCAGCCTCCAGTGTCCTGCTGAGGGACACAAGCTCTGGGGTCAGGCAGAGTTCAAGTCCCCATTCAAAGGCTTACAGCTCTGTGACCTGTGGCAACTTTTTAACTTCTCTGATCCTCAGTTTCCTCATCCATAAGTGGGAATTGCAAGACTACCTCTATGATAGGCTTCTAGTAATGATTCAATGAAGTTCATAAAGTGCTGGTGCATCGTAAGCACACAGAAACTTTAGTCTTCGTTTTTGCTTGTAAGTATGATTATTACTATTAAGTAAGAATTAAATTTAGCACAAGAAAATAGGATTCCCGAAACTGCGGATCCTTCTTAGATTCTAATTGAAGTACCTCTCCACTTGCACAAGTGGCCGAGGTCATCGCAAGTTCATTGTGGTATCTCCTCCCCTCTCCCCACAGAGCAGATGCAGTTGGCTCTTTTGCTTGAACTGACTCACCTATTTCCTCAGCCTAGGAAGCCGCTCCTGCCCCAACACACACACACACACACACACTCACTCACACACTCACACTCCCGTGGCACTCCTCTCTTCTTGGTACAGGGCGCTCCTGGTTACTGTGAGTCTCCTCCACTGGACCGTGTGCTCCTCGAAGTCACAGCCTTGGCTCTTCATCCCCGTTTAGAGCACGAGTGCCCAGCAACCTGACCGCACACAGTAGGGTGGTGATCTCGAGCTCAGGGAAGGAAATGTGTGTCTATCTCCACATCCTCTTCCAGCTGAAAGTGCTCGCTTCATCAGTGGGCAGGAAAGCAGGTCTGCATTCCACTTCTCCCGCCCTGGCGGCACCTTCCTACCCCTGGCAGACCGATCTGTAAGCTAACACCATTACCCTCAGGAATAGGGTGGCTCTTTTCTAAAACTTGTGTTCAGTTTTCTAAATCGTAAGAAACAGAAGCAGGCTTGGTATAATGGGTTTGTTTGGTAGCCGTCGCCTCCCGTGGTTTATAATTGTGTTTGTGTGTCTTTGTTTTTTGCGTAGCTATTCCCTCCCCACCAACGGAAGTCAGCGTCCACAACAGTACCGCACACAGCATGCTGATCTCCTGGGTCCCGGGTTTTGATGGCTACTCCCCGTTCAGGAATTGCAGCATTCAGGTAAACCTCTCAGGTGCAGACGGAAGTAGCTGTTTGGTGTCTGTGGGTTTACCTGACTTTTCTTCTTCCTGAGGATGGGCGCTGAGCATTCAACACCTCCTTTCAGAGTCCCTTGACCTCCCCGCTGCTCAGTGTCTGCCGCGCATGCGCCAAGTTCCGGCGTTCTGCCCCGGGATGCCGCCTTCTTCCTGTATGTGGTCCAGGGCTCAACCAGAGGGAAACATGTTTACAAGACAGAATATCATGAGACCAGGGAGGATTAATTTGAAGGTACAAAAACGCGTCCCTAAATTAGGACTGGCTCGTGACCAAGACTTCAGGAAGCCAGGTACTTCCCTACCTGGATCCTCTGGGCTGGTGGCCATGAAGGACAGACAGGCAAGCACGAGACAGGTCATCTTGGCTGCTCAATGTAGCACCCTGGCCTGTGGCTCTCGGGGAAACCTGGGGATTACCGGCCTTGCAGAGACTTCACTCATTTTTAACCACTACCTAAAATCAGTAGAAAATAGTGCTGTAAGAAATACAGGTTAGCCATCCTAAAATGATACCTTGCCATGGTGTAGCCTCTGCTCTGAGTGTTTATAAAAATGGAAAGCAATAACTCTACCCTTCACTGAGTGCCCACAATGGCCTAGAGACTTTACAGACATTATCTTACTCAAAACCCACACCAGTGCTGCAGGCTCAGAGTGCACACACAGCCTGTGAGTGACAGAGTCAGCATTCAAGCCTGGGAAGCTCTGATGCCCAAAGCAGTGCTCAAAACCCTCTGGTCCTCCATGTCTCAGGAGAGACATGGTGCATGCGAACAGGTAACTGAACACGTATGGATCATCCACTGAAAACGTGGGTGGATTCTGCCTTGGACTTGATCATACAGTGGGGTTGGGAATTGTTCTTAGTTTCATAAACGGCTCGTCTTATTAGTTAAAAACAAGTTAACCTGACACAGGCCAGTCATGCCAACTCAGCTTAGAGAAATGACTTCTGAAGAATTTTGTGTTGACCACCAGGTGTTTTTAGTACCAAGTGGAATTGGTTTCTCTGCTCTTGTTGCCTCCCCCTCTTGTCTAACAGCTGTTCCTTCTCTGAAGGGTAAAAACATGTATTATCCCCAAAATAGCCTCCACCCTCACCTTGCCACCCCCAGCCTTGCTTAACTCTTACCCAAGTTTATTTGTAAACCTCCCCAGTGTACTGGAATTAGGGGTTCTTATTGTGTCTACAAAGTCCTCACCAGGGATAACCTTTTTTTTTTAATGGCTTTTTTTTGAGATGTGTTTCACATACATAACATCCACCCATTTAAAGTGTACAATTCAATGGTTTTTAGTGTATTCACAGAGTTCTGCAACCATCACCACTATCTGATTGTGTCTATATTCATAAGAGATATTGGTCTGTAGTTTTCTTGTGTTAGCTTTTTCTGGTTTTGGTGTCAGGGTGATACTGGCCTTATAGGGTAAGTTGGGAAGTGTTCCTTCCTCGTCTGTTTCTTAGAAAAGTTTGTGAAAGGTTGATGTTAATTCTTCTTTAAATATTTGGTAGAAATCACCAGTGAAGGCTTCTGGTCCTGAGCTTTTCTTTGTGGGAAGGTTTCTGAATGGTAGCTCAATATTTTTACTCAGTATAGATCTATTCAGATTTTCTATTTCTTCTTGGGTCAGTTTTGGTAGTGTGTGTGTTTCTAGGAATTTGTCCATTTCCTCAAGGTTATCTAATTTGTTGATATACAATCATTCATAATATTCCATTAAAATCTTTTTCTTCTTTGAGATTAGTAGTAATGACCCCTCTTTCATTCTGGGTTTTAGTAATTTGAGTCTTACCTCCTACCTGATCAGTCTAGCTGAAGATTTGTCAATTTTATAGATTTCTTTTTGAAGAACCAATTTTTGGTTTTGTGAATTTTTTCTATTGTTTTCGTATTCTCTATTTCATTCATTTCTGCCCTAATCTTTAGTTCCTTTCTTCTATTTGGTTTAGCTTAGTTTGCTCTTTTGTTTTTTAGTTTCTTAAGGTGAAAGGTTAAGTTATTGATTTTGAATTTCTTCTTTTTTAATATAAGCATTTATACTGTACATTTTCCTGTAAGCACTGCATTAGTTGCATCCAGTAAGTTTTGGTATTTGGGTTTTTTCCCCCATTCGTCTCAAGTTTTTTTGTCATTTCCTTTATTTCTTCTTTTTCCTATTGGTTATTTAGGAATGTGTTGTTTAATTTTCACATAGTTGTGAATTTCTGAAATTTTCTTTCCTTGTTGATTTCTAGTGTTATTCCTCTGTGTTTGGAGGATGTAGTTAGTGTGATTTCCATCCTTTTAAATTTGTTAGGGTTTATTTTATGGCCTAGTATAGATTCTACCCTGGAGAATGTTCCACGTGCATTTGAGGAGAAGGCATATTTGGCTGTTATTGGGCAGAGTGTTCTATATGCCTGGTAGGTTCTAGTTGGTTTATAGTCTTGTTCACTTCTTCGTTTTTCTTGTTAATCTGCCTAGTGGTTCGGTCTATTAATGAAGGTGGGGAATTGAGGTCCCCAACTATTATTTTTGAATAATAATTTTGAATAGACAATTTTGAATTGTCTGTTTCTCCCTTCAATTCTATCAGTTTTTGCTTCCTGTATTTCAGCGCTCTGTTGTTAGGAACAACCAGGGCCTGTGTCCCTAAATAGGGACATGGCTGTCCCCATATATGGACATAACTGAAGCATGGACCAGCCCTTTTTAAAACTGCTGCTGAGCTGAATGAAAAGTCCAAGGGAACATGAGGATGGTCACCTTCAGGGCGACTTTGAGGAAGAGTACTGCCCTGCCATGAGAGAGTGGATCTAGGGTAGATATGAGGTGGAGCAGGGTAGTTGGAAGGTCTGAAAACACCAGGTCACCCCGAAGGTGGAAGATGATCACACACAAGCTTTACCTACTTGCTCTCTCTTTGCCTTGGCTTTGGGTGGCCATGGCATGAGTGAAAAATCAGCCTGTGACTGCCAAATTTCGGGAACCTCTTGCCCACCTGGGATCCTTTGGTGCCAGACATGGTTATTCTGGCTTTGCCCCACCAGCCAGCTGAACCTCCCTTCACCCACTCTCCTTTCCATCTCTGCTAGCGTTACCAGATTTAGCAACTAAGAATACAGGACACCCAGTTAAATTACACGAGTAATTTTGTGACATACATATACATATAATTATTAGTTGTTTATCTGAAATTCAAATATAACTGGGTGTCCTTTTTTTCCTTAGGCAGTCTTAGCAGAGTTAGGACTGGCTCTGTAAGTTATACTTTTATTTTCTGATGATTAACTGTGTATTCTCATTTTTGAAGGAGCCAAGTATCATTTTGTAGCAGGTTCCCAATTCATTACAATTTTAAACTCTGACTTGGTCACAAATGAATGCTTTGGATCAGATTCAGATCCACGCACTAGTGGGACACACCCTCTCACTTCCTTTGGTTCTGATGTTAGTTCTTTCTTCACCCATTTTTAGGCTGCATACTCCATTTCTATTTTTAACTCTCTCACGTACTTCTTGCCGTTTCATGCCCTTTTTTCTCCTAGGACCCACTGACAAGGACTGTTATAGAAACCCCAGCTTTTTTCAGGACCATGCTCTCAATGAGTGTCCCTGTGCCTGGAAATGCTCCACATTTGCTCGGGAAATGGGGTGGGTGGAGAGCCAGAGGTTTCCTTGACCTTAGTTCCAGTGGTTGGTCAGAAGGAAGTAGGTGCATGCTCTAAAGTGAAGAAACAAAAAGTAATTTCTGCCAAGAACCACCACCAACAGAAGCACACAGCTCTTCATTTCTCCTCTGCTGGCTTCTCAGGCCAACTGCTGCCTTCTTGTCAACCAGCAGAGTCTGCGCCAGAGGACGGACTCAGCCCGAACACCACCGTCGTGGTGTTCACTAGGGGATTTGGAATTCCAAAATGTTGATTCGTGGCCCCTTGGCCTAAATTTCAAACACATATATCCTGAAATAACAGCATTGCTTATCCACACCCCATAATTGCAAGCCCATTATTATCAGCAATACATTTTGTGGGTTTAAGGTTTTTTTCCCAAATTGTTTTTGGTTGCTTCTGTGGAATCCAATACTATTTTGTCTTTTCTGATTTATACGTACTACATATTGTAGAAATTTGAAAAATGTATAGTGGGAAAAAAACGCTCCCTTATCCCCATTCCCAGACAGGAGGTATGCGTAAGGAAAAAGGTAGAAATTCGGGTTAGGACTAGATTTTTGCTGGAATTCCCCCTCTCTTGCCTGGGCATAGAGGGCATCTGGAGAGGGATGTGGAGAGACTGGGGAGTTTATGCAGGGAAAGATGAAGAGAAGAATTCAGAGGAAAGAGCTGATATGTTTTAAAGAAAAGTTTGTTGGGTGAGGTGCAAATGACCTTTTCCTATATCTCTCCACCAAAAAATGTCATAAAATCTACATTATCTGTGTATTGTTTGGGAGTTGAATTTATATTGGGGTGGGAGCCTGGCTAAGAAATAAAGGACATGCTCAAATTAGCCTCAAGGCAAGAGCAGAGTTCCTCAGGTTACATAATAAGAAGAAATACAGATTTTTTTTTTAATCAAGTATTTCATCTTCTAAAGTATGATGGGAAATGTTTTCTTTGAAGAACCGTATAGTAAATATTTTAGCCTTTGCCACTACATATGATGTCTCTTGTCTCTGTTGCCTATTCTGTGAAACAGCTGAAAGAAGAAATCAAGAATTGAGGTGATTCTGAGAGAAGAAGGGCTACTTTATTTTGTGTTATAAGACAAATTATAGTAATTCTAATATTATACTGATAATCATTTGCTCTGTCCCCTGCACAGTGAGAACACTTGTTTTAGGCATTTTTCCTCAGGTCCTCAATTGTTGCTCATGCAGCGTGAGTAACACACAGTAACACAGGGAGGAAAATTAGTGTGTGGCAGGAAAGGAAGCAGGTACATCCCTTCAGAGGAGAGGAAGGGCCATGTGCACCGAATGCACCAGTGCCCCACGTCTGACATTCCCTCGGCCTTACTAATGCCTGATCTGTGTTCTTACTTTTCATGTAGGTGAAGGAAGTTGATCCGCTGAGTAATGGCTCAGTCATGATTTTTAACACCTCTGCTTCTCCACATCTGTATCAAATTGAGCAGCTGCAGGCTCTGGCTAATTACAGCGTTGGTGTGTCCTGCATGAATGAAATTGGCTGGTCAGCACTGAGCCCTTGGATTCTGGCCAGCACGACCGAAGGAGGTAATTCCCGGAGTTCGGAGTGCATAGTGCCCCTGATGGTGTGGGATGAAACAAGTCCTCCCCAGCGGCCTGATTTAGAGTAAATTTTGCCTTGAGCAGTCTTTGTCTCTGCAGGAGAATTTTATCGAGGTGGCCAATGAAAATGGGAAGGAAGATATTTCCTTCTAAACTTTAAAAAGGTTGAGTGGCAAAACTTATACATACTATATAAGCATATTTTCTTTCACACAAGAAGGTATTAATAGCAGCACACTCTTTATAGCATATGCTATTTTAATTAAAATATAATATAAAAGTTATTACTCATAGTATCAAACTCAAGAGAACTAATGAATGTGAAGGTGGCTAACATTCACAAGCACCTACTATGTGCCAGGGACCATATTAAGTGCTTTACTTGCATTATTTCATTAGATCCTCATGGCAACCCTATGAAGTAGGTACTATTATCTCTAGGTGATCTTGTTCATAGCCTATTTTATTTATATCTTTAAACTTCAAAGAATTTTCTGGGTGCTGCTTTTGTTTTTTTTTTTTTGCTGAGGAAGATTTTCCCTGAGCTAACATGTGTGCCAGTCTTCCTCTGTTTTGTATTTGGGATACCGCCAGAGCATGGCCTATGACAAGTGGTGTAGGTCCACACCAGGGAACCGAATCCAGGCTGCCAAAGCGGAGCGCACCGACATTAACCACTAGGCCATGGGGCTGGCACCTGTGTGCTGCTTTTGATTTCTGAGACTTTTTTCCTTTTCTATGAATATTGTAGTTCTGTTAAATTTGAATTGCATAGTTTCCATCACTTCTCAATTTAGAGCTCTAGGTCACTCAGCACCTCTTTCTTGCCCTTAACTCCAGCCTCACATAATCAGCTCTAGTCTTAATACAGACTGTGGGGCAGGTCTGGGATGTACATTGTTAGGGCTGATCCTTGCACAAATGAAACTAGTGCCAAAAGTGTAAAATATCTTCTTTTCTCAAAGGAGAGAGGAAAACTTTTTTTTTTTTTAAGGAGTGGCACCTGGGCTAACACCTTTTGCCAATCTTTTTTTTTTTGTTTGATTTTCCAACCACCCCCCCCCCCCCCACCCCGGTACATAGTTGTATATCTTAGTTGCAGGTCCTTCTAGTTGTGGGATGTGGGATGCCACCTCAACGTGGCCTGATGAGCAGTGCCATGTCCGTGCCCAGGATCCGAACCCTGGGCCGCCACAGCGGAACGCACGAACTTAACCACTCGGCCTTGGAGCCGGCCCCCCCAAGAGGAAAACTTTTAAGAACAGTTTTTATATGCTGTTTCATTTTCATTCACTTCAAAATACCTTCTGATTTCTGTTTTGATTTCTTCCTTGACCCATTAGTTATTTAGGTGTGTAACTTAGTTTCCAAATATTTTGGGGTTTTCCTGAGATCTTTGTTATCATTGATTTCTAATTTCATTCTACTGGGGCCAGAGAACATAATTTCTATCACTTGAATCCTTTTAAATTTTTTGAGACTCATTTTATGGCCCAGAATATGGTCTCTCTGGACAAAATATTCTGTGTGCACTTGACGACAGTGTGTATTCTGCTCTTGTTAGATAGAGTGTTCCATAAATGTCAACTTTGTCGAGTTAGTTGATAGTGTTTTTCAAATTGTATTATTGATTTTCTGCCTACTTCTTCTGTTAATTGTTTAGAGAAGGGCATTGAAATCTGTGGTTATAATTGTGAATTTATGTATTTCTATTTGCAGTTCTAGCAGGTTTTGCTTCAAATATTTTGAAGCTCTGTTATTTTGTGCATAAATGTTTAATATTACTATGCTCTCCTAATGAATTGGCCACTTTATCATTATGAAAGTATTTCTTTATCCTTGGTAATACTATTTTCTGTGAAATCTACTTTGTCTGATATTACTACAGCCTTTCTTGTGATTATGTCTTATATCTTTTATTCATAATTATTATTTTTATTTATTTATTTTGTTTATTTTTTTAAAGATTGGCACCTGAGGTAACATCTGTTGCCAATCTTGTTTTTTTCTCTTCTTCTTCTCCCCAAAGCCCCCCAGTACGTAGTTGCATATTCTACTTGTAGGTCCTTCTGGTTGTGCTCATAATTATTTTCAACATATTTTTATCTTTGTATGCAATATGTGTTTCATATAGGCAGCATATACTTGGGTCTTGCTTTTTAATCCATGCATAATCCCTGCCTTTAAATTCGGTTATTTATTTTTTTTAAGATTTTATTTTTTTTCTTTTTCTCCCCAAAGCCCCCCCAGTACATAGTTGTATATTCTTTGTTGTGGGTCCTTCTAGTTGTGGCACGTGGGACGCCGTCTCAGTGTGGTTTGATGAGCAGTGCCATGTCTGCGCCCAGGATTCCAACCAACGAAACACTGGGCCGCCTGCAGTGGAGCCTGTGAACTTAACCACTCGGCCACGGGGCCAGCCCCTAAATTTGGTTATTTAATCCATTAAAATGTAATAGGATCATTCATATGGGTAGGTTTAAATCTATCAGGTTTTCTGTTTTTTCTGTCTGTAATTTGTTCCCCTTTTCTTCTTTTCCTTCCTCCTTTTGGATTAATTAAATATTTTTTATTCTGTTTTATCTCCTTTGTTGGCTTATTAGCCATAATTCTTTTATTCTGTTCTTTTAGTGGTTTCTTTAGGGTTTACAGTATACATGTGTAACTTATCACCATTTACCTTCAATGGATGTTATACCACTTTATGTACAGTATAGGAACCTTAAAATCGTAATTCCATTTTTCTCCTCTGTATATTTGTGCTATTGTTGTCATCTGTTTTACTTTTACATATGTTCTGAACCCACACTACATTGTTATTATTTTTGTTCAGACAATCAATAATCTTTTAGAGTGACATATAATTAGAAAAAAACATGTTTACCCATGTAGTTACCATTTCTAACGTTATTCATTTTTTGGAGTGGATCCATATGTCCGTGTGGTATCATTTTTCTTCTTCCTAAAGGACTCTTTATCATTTCTTGTAGTGTGGATTTTGGTGAGGAATTCAGCTTCTGTATGTCTGAAAAAAAAAGTCTTTATTTTACCTTTGTAGTGTTTTTCTTTTGCCTTCATTTTTGTAAGATATTTTCGCTAGATATAGAATTCTAGGTTCACAATTTTTTTTTTAGTTCTTTAAAAATTCTGTAGTGTCTTCTTGGTTGCATTGTTTCTGGTAAGAAATCTGTGGTAGTTCTGAATTTGTTCCTCTGTATGGAATGTGTCATTTGTCTCTGGTTTTCCCTTTATTATTGATTTTGAGCAATTTAATCATGATGTGCCTTGGTATAATTTTTTTATATCCCTTGAGCTTGGGGTTCACTGAACTTCTTGAATCTGTGTATTTGTAGTTTGCATCAAATTTGGAAAATTTGGGCCATGATTTCCTCAGATATATTTTCTTTCCCCACCACTCCTCTCCTTTGAGGACTCCACTTACACGTATATTAGATCACTTGAAGTTGTCCCACAACTCACTGATGCTCTGTTCATTTTTTCCTCTGCTTTTCTGCCTGTGGTTTATTTTGGATAGTTTCTATTGCGATGTCTTCAGATTTGCTGATCTTTTCTTATGCAGTATCTAATCTGCCATTAATCCGATCCAGTGTATATTTCATCTCTCACATTATAATTTTTGTCTCTTTTTTTTTTGTACCTTTCATGTCTCTATATGACTTTTGTACCACATGGGATACAGGTTAAATAACTGTTTTAATGTCCTTGTCTGCTAATTCTAACATCAGTATTATTTCTCGGGAAGTTTTGATTGATTCATTTATATTCCTATCATGGATAATGCTTTCAAATTTCTTTGCATGCCTGATAATCTTTGATTGGATTCCCGACATGATGAATTTAACCTTCTTGGGTGCTAGATATTTTTGTATTCCTGTAAGTATTGAGCTTTCTTTGGGGCACAGTTAAGCTATTGGAAAAAATTTGATCCTTTTGGATCTCGCTGTTAAGATCTGTTAGGCAGGACCAGTGGAATGCTCATCCAGGGTCAATTATTACCCGTTATTGAGACAAGACCGACCATTAGGCATATTCTGCCCAGTGCTCCTTGAATCGTTAGATTTTTCTTGTCTGATTGATGAGAACAGGCACTATTCCTGGCCCTGCGTGAGGCCCAGGCACTGTTATCTTTAATTCTCTCCTGTGGCTCTTTTCTTGTCTTCCTCCAGTCATCCTACTGATTCCATTGCTCTCTCCTGGGCATTTGTCTTTCTTGATTTACTCCCTCATTTTCATGGGGCACATTCTCAGTTAACTCCAGGGAGAGTATGTGTAAAAATAAAAACTATGGGAATTGCATGTATTTATGTCGTACTGGATTGATCATTTTTCTTAGTATAGAATTTTAGGTTGGAAATGATTTCCCCTCAAAATTTTAAAAATATTTCTCCATTGTTTTTTAGCCTCATGGGTTGCTGTGAAGAATTGTGACACTTGAATTTTCTAGGTGCACTGTTAAGTTTTATTTTTTAAAATATCTTTTCTCTTTAATCGTGGTGCTGTGATGATGTGTGATCTGGCATTTGTGTCAGTCATCATCATGGGCATTCAATGGCCCTTTCAATCTAGAAATTCAACTGCGTTGGTTTTGAGACTTTTTCTTACACAGTTTTTTCTTTGAAAATGGTCTCCTTCTGTTTTTCTTTACAGAAATTGTATTAGACAGTTGTTGGACCTCTTCAATTGCTTCCTCAATTTTCTTTTCTCAAACTGGCTTCTTTAATTTTTTCCTACTTTTTTGGAGATTTGCTTGATTCATCTTCTAATTCTTCTATTAAATGTTTCATTTTTCTTATCATATTGCTAATTTCAAGTTTTCTTTTTCACTGACAATCTTTTTGGGTTCTCAATTATGAGAAACTTTTCTTATCTTTGGGTATCATTAATTATCAGTTTTGTTTTTAGTTTTCTGTAGTTCCCGGCATTGGCTTTGTCTGCTCTGAGCCCTCTGTCCTGTGTGTTGTTTTGGTCCCTGATATCCATGAAGGAGGCTTCCCTGACCTGCTAATCTTCCACTGTGCGTTCCTACTGAAGAGTGAAGAACCAGCAATTTGATTAGAAGCTCTGTGAGCGTGGGCGGGGCTTGTAGACTTCACTGTCAGGTGATTGGGTGGTGACCTACCTGTTGGTTTGGATGCCCCCAGGTGTCAATATTGATTTTCTTTCCTCTTGGATCACTCACTTTCTTTAGAAAAGAAGTCTCCTGTCCCCTGCCTCAGGAATGTAAACGTGTTTGGTGATGTTCTAGGAGCTGGGTGAGGAGGGAGGGGTGAGACGGAGTCCTCCTCATTCGGTGTGCACACTTTCACTTATTTCCACAGTTGTCAGTCTGGTCCCTCACTGCACCTCCATAGGGCTGGTGCTCGAGTCCAGAGGTTTTTCAGTTCAGAGAGTAAAGCATCCTATCTCCTGTGGGAATATGAGGGATTACCTGCCAGATGTGGGGGAATAGGATAGAGGCATCTCAGGGACTAACTACCTCCTGATCAGACTTTCCATCTTCCAGTTTCAGTACCTGGGCCCACGACTTCTGAGCCTTCTTATGGTCCTTTGGGGAGAATCAGCTTGTTGGGCTAATTACACCTTCTTCATCTCTTTTTCAGCTTTCAAATGTATGTTGAAATTTTTCTTCCACTGTTGACTCCTCTTTACCTTATGAGTTTATGCTGTTTTAAATACCTTACTGTCATCATAGAGGGGCTTTAGGAGGGAGCAGACATAAAGACATGTTGAGTCAGCCATGTTTATCCATGAATTCTACAACACTTTGGAAGTATGTGATTTCTTCATAGGCACAGCTTTAGCTGGATGACGTTTCCTGAGCTGAAATTCATTGTCACTGCTCCTGGAATCACAGAGATGAAGAGGGTTATAGTACCCTTTAGTTTTCCTTTCAGACATATCAGGAAAATATAATTTAATCTCCCCTGAATACAACTATAGGCAATGTTTTAGTATATTATTCCAACTGTTTTTATTCTTTCTATATACCTTATTTTTTTTTTGTTTCTACAATAGATCATCAATACGTACTTTTTTGCAATTTAGTTTTTCCCTCCGTTAGATATTCTTTCATATCAGTACACATGATCTACCTAATTCTTTTCAGTGGCTGGGTAGCAAGTATTCCATTGGACAATGTATCAAAATTATTATTTCATAATTATTGATTCAGCATAACATTGATTTTTTGGGGTCACTATTATGTTTCAATGGATAAAACACCTACAGAAGACTTTTTCTGAATTAAATTCCTGGAAATAAAATACTCGGTCAAAGAGCATATTATTTTCAATTTTAATAAATATAGTCAAGTTACTTTCCTCCTGAAAAAGAATGTAGTATTAATACCTTGACCTGTTTCCCAAATTATTTTGTACACATACATACATACATACATACATACATACTTTTTTCCCAAAACGCTTTACCTTTTATTATCATTTCATCTTTGGGAGAGACAGCAGACATGTTGACATAAAATGGGTATGTGACTTGAGCAGAATTTACTATAAAGCAGAGAGTGAAAACCCGCGCTGAAGTCTACGTTTTGGCATCCAGCCCAGTAGTTCGCATTTGACCCTCTGATCTTCAATAATGAGATGTCTTACATATACACGTTTAAAACAATTTATTGACTGATGAGCTCTGTTCGGACTGTCAGTAACCTGCCTCTGGGCTTTCAAATGGTGGCTTCCTCAGCGGCGCCCCATGCCTGGCCCGTCTCACTGACACAGCGCTAATCTCCACTCCATCTGGTTGGCCCTCTTCCCCCAGCTCTCTCCGGGAGAGCTCTGTTCCAGTTGCGTCTGCTCTGCTTCCCGGGAAGAGTCCGTGGGTGCCGCCCACCTCCTTGCCTGCCTGCCTCTTCTTTGTTATTTTAGTTTGGAAAGGGCTTACTTTTTAAAACTAATATCAGATCTCAATGATCCTTAATTGAAAAGAGAGTGACAATCTGCTGTTAATCTCAGTCTGGTTTGAGAGCTCTCCCTAGAACATTCCAAACCAAGAAGGGAGTGAATCTCTGTGTACTTTTCTTTGCGGTTCTTCATCCTTGTCTCCTTCTCTTTTGCAGCCCCGTCAGTGGCGCCTTTGAACGTCACCGTGTCTCTGAATGAGTCTAGTGATAAGGTGGACATCCGGTGGATCCAGCCTCCGATTAAGCGGCAAGATGGGGAACTGCTGGGCTTCCGGATTTCTCACGTGTGGCAGAATGCAGTGACTTCTGTAAGTCTGAGCTCTGAAATTGAGAGTGCTCTTGTCTCCTTGGATTTACTGGTTTAATACTGTTCTAGAAGTTTTCACTTTGTGACGAGGAGACCAGAGATGATTGAGTTAGACAAGGCACCTTTCAGTGGGATACGAAGAGTGTAGTAAAAATTAAAGGTGACTGAATAGTTACAGAATTCCCAGGAATCTTTGGGGCTTTCCTCACTCACTCATTCATCCATTCATCTATCTATTCAGTAAATATGCATAGAATTCATCTCTGTTATCACCTAATTCTTGCCTCAGGGAACTTGGACTCTTGTAGGAAGACACTGTGAACTATCCAGGTAACCGTAGCGGAAGGTCGAGGAGCTACAGGGCTCAGCAGTCTGGCCATTCATGGCCTCTTGGAAATTCCAGAGGATGCTTTTCTGAAGATTGTCAGGGAAGACCCCAGGCTCATAGAGAATGGCAAGGGGTAACCAGGCTCCCAGGAAAATCAAGGTTGTAGTGCTAGATGATGGGGGACAGGACTGCTGCTCCATAGTCCAAAGATTCGTTACCCACCATGCCGCTTACAGCATTGCTGTGTTAGCCAGCATTCTCCAGAAAAACAGAGCCACAGAGAGTGTGTGTGTGTTTGTGTGTCGAGAGAGTGGGAGATAGATAGATAGATAGATAGATAGATAGATAGATAGATAGAAAGAAAGAAAGAGAGAGAGAGAGAGAGAGAGAGAGAGAGAGAGAGAGAGAGAGAAAGAAAGAAAGAAAGAGAGAGAGAGAGAGAGAGAGAGAGAGAGAGAAAGAGAAAGAAAGAAAGAAAGAAAGAAAGAAAGAGAGAGAGAGAGAGAGAGAAAGAGGAAGGAAGGAAGGAAGGAAGGAAGGAGGGAGGGAGGGAGGGAGGGAGGGAGGGAGGGAGGGAGGGAGGAAGGAAGGAATAGATGGAATTGGCTCACAGGATTCATCTGCAGGGTAGACCAACAGGCTGGAGATCCCGGAAAGAGGTGATATTGTAGCCTTCCTGGCAGAATTCCCTCTCTCTTGGGGAGACCTCAGTCTTTTTTCTCTTAAGGCCTTCAACTGATTGGATGAGGCCCACCCACATTATGGACAGTAACCTGCTTTACTCAAAGTCTATTGATTTAAATGTTACTCTCATCTAAAAAATCCTTTCATAGCAACATCTAGGCTAGTATTTGACCACATAGCTAGGTACCGTGTCCCAGCCTAGTTGATACATAAAGTTAGCCATCACAGTTGTCAACGAGTGTTTCTTGAATACTAGTCTGTTCTTAGAACTGGGGGGTATGTCAATGTCACAGTGTCAGATCAGCCCTGCCTTCTAATCTAAGACAGACAAGATCCTCGGTAGTTCAGTGAGGACTCTGTAGTGTAATTGCTGGTTTCATTTCACAGTAGTAACTAAAAAGCAAAGGGGGTCTTGTGTGAGATGCCCATCACCTCGCTAAGTACCAGCCAGTGCCCTTCCAGGGGGAATGACTTTATCAGGCACAAGTCCAGTCAAGCCCAGGGGGCCATCTGATTTTGACTGCTATGAGGTCTAAAGATCACTGCTGTGGTGGGAACACTTGGCCCAAGACAGAGGTAGGGGGCGCAGCTGAGTGATGATGCCTGAGTGTGGTTGCATAGGCAGCTCCCGGACAGGCCCCCACCCCCTTGCAAAAGGAAGAGGGTTGACGTGATGCTGACCGCTTTGTGCCACAGAGCGTTCTTGGAAGGGCAGATGCACTGATTTCATCAGAACTGTCTCTTGATCGCCATCATGGATAGCATGCTTCTTTTGTGTTGCCACATTCCTTATCAATCTAACCCTGGTGATAGATCAGATATTAGCGTCCTCACGGAATCTGTATGGGGCAGCACGCAAGAGGAATACAGCTTCTTGGCAGGAGAGAGGGCCGGGTGAACAGCTGCAACCACTGATGACGTCCAAGCTTTGTTTCCGTCATTTTCAACCTCACGTCATCCAGCTTTTACCAAAAGTTCTGTTTTCCAAAAGGCCAGTTGGGATTTATTCTTTTTGTTTTCCTGCCTCAGTTTACCTATCAGGAAGCAGACTGTTGGAAACAGAAGGTGATGGAAGGGGAGGAAAAAGAAGAGGACTTAGAAGTCCACAATTTGTTCTGCCTCATAGTAAATGATAAGAGTTTGTTGGTAGTACCAGTAAAAACCCTGCTAAATAGTTGCAGCTAGGAGAGAAGCAGCCTGTCATTTCCTGGTCTTTTGTCCCAAAGCATTTGTGCAAGGTGCCTGTTGATTGTGGTCTGCATTTCCACACTGGTTGAGTCAGGGGAATCAAGCGCCTCTCCTAGAGAAAATCTCTTTTTCACAATGCTGCATTCTTAGTATAGCTCCTGAAGGTCCAGTCATTGTGTTTCCAGCAGACACTCGAGCGGTCTAAAAACAAGCCAGTTTGTTTAAAGAGCTGCAGGTCGTCCTTTCTCCTTCTCCTTCTGGCATGGGTGAAAGCTCCCTCTTTGGAGTGGACCTCCTGAGCTGAGGTCTTTGTGCTGAAGAGCAAGCGTGATGAATGACGCCTTAGGAATGACGCTGCTGGAGAGCCTAAAGCAATAAATGCCGTTGACACTCAGCTGTGCTGTGCGTACTTGTTGCCCTTTGTTCAGAACGGTCCCCTCTGCGGTGAGAACAATACCACCACAGTCAGGGCCGTGACCTTTCCACGCGGTACCTCCTTGGAGATGCTGGGTCATCCCAGTGAGAAGGTCACTTGCATTGTACTCATGCTATGCTTTGTGCATCACGATGGTCTTGTGACAACAAAAGACTTAGTGGCTCACTTTACTTTGGGTAACATTCTCTGCTGCAGCTAAGCTTCAAGCTCGTGAACCACAGCTGGAGCCTAATAAAAATACTGAAGAAGAGCCGACTCTGGAAGGAGCCTAAAACCCATGCCCAAAGTGGGGTTTGGAACAATCTCTGCACCCATCCCCTCGGCTTCTTGAACTCCTTTCATTTCGGAAGGGCGAGAGTTAGACACAACTTCATCTCTCAAAATTGTCCTTTCATTTCCATTTTTAGAAAACTGTCACTAAAGCTACACCTTCTTTATGCAAGGCAACGGAATTGGATATTTTTGAAAGATATTCCTACTTATTACTCTAATAAGGGTGATTTTTGTGTATGCAATTTTAGAACTTTCTTGGAAGTGGTCTTTGGGTTCGTTTTCAGTTTGGAGCTTTGTTATCCCACAACCGTTACATCACTTTCAGACTAAGAAATTCCTAATATTTACTGAATAGACATTTGCTGTACCTTGGTGAAGATACCGACTTTATTTGGTTCTATTTTTCTTGATATCCCCTGCCTTCCAAATGAAAGCTCAAATCCAAAGTTTCAGAGCAAGTACAATCTGTTCTCTTTGAAGTTGGAGCCATGTCTTGCTCATTTTTGTATTGTCTGAACACAGGCCCTTCAACTTTGTGGGCATTTATGGCACCGTGGACTTGATGCGTGGACTGGGCTGACATCCATTCTAGCTAGAGAATTCCTCTCTGTGAACGGGACAGTCTTTTGATGAGCGTGGACTAGTGTTTCCTATCCCATTCCTGTTCCCATGAGGTGTCCATGGACCTTCTGTAAGAAAAGAATTCAGGGAGCAAATAAGTTTACAAAATATTGCATATTGTACCCCTTCTTGAAGACCCACAGTATATACTAGCAAGTTTAAGGCTCTTTGATGTTCTGCAGTAAATAAGTCTTTGACTCAGAATTGCCCAAATGTTAGACGGACTCATTTTTATAGGAGTCATTCTTGTAGAGCTCGTTGTTTTGGGCTTGTGGCTCTACTGCTCGTTTAACTGTGTTTGGAAAGAGTGAAGATGTTAGGTCAGAAGGAAGTTTCCTAGCAGCTTATTGAGGGCTTAGACACAACGTGACGTGTAGAGCTAACTTCTTAAAAGACCTCGGGAAGCCACAGTGCTCTCAGGATTCCTTCCTTGGGCCTGGACCCCTGCCTCCCTAACAAGCTGCATGCCCAGACGTTGGCATGTGCCCACTGCCTCTTCCTTTCCTTCTTTCTCTCTCTTACTCACTGTCAAAGGTGGGCAGAGCATTTGAGCTGGTGTCATCATAAGGTCTGAGGAAAAGGCGAGGTTCTTGGGAGACAGGCCAGCCAGGGGTCTGAAACCCAAGGATCAATCAAGGATAGGACGTTTTGCCTGGAGGAAGAACCTACAATGGCAGAAAACTCAATGAATGGGTCAAATAAACTTCTTGGTTTTGGGAGCTAGACAGCCTTGATTATTTTCTCTAATGCAGCAAGACTTGAAAGATACTACCAGGTCAATTCTGTAAGAGGGCCTTATATCTACAGGGAAAGAAGACCCAAATATAGCGCCTTATAGGTGCTGTGGGAATATAGGAATACTAATCCCCACCATTGATTGCTTACAGTGTGCCAGACTGCACGCGAAGTGTTTTACATAAAGGAACTCAACTCTTACAAAAGCACTGTGAGGAAGATGTTATTATTCTCAGTTTTCATTTGATTAAACTGAAGCTCAGAGACATTGCATAACTTAGCCAGAGTCACAGATCTTGGAATTGGCAGCCCTGGGATAAGAACCTGGGTCTGGCTAACTCCAAAGCGAGTGCTTTTCAGAGCCCCACTACTCTTTCCCAGATGCCGTTGGCTTTCTTCATGATATAGTGTCTGTCATTCCACTTCCATAGTGTGGCGTCTTAGCAGAAGAAAGAACAGCACACGTTTGAAGAGTAAGATGTGAGAGATTTGCATTGATGCCTGTGCATGTGAAGCCCTTTTGAACAAGTCACCTTTGTTGTTGTAGCATGACAGAAACTTTTATCTGGTAGTCCTTTCCCCACTGAATGTTACTCTTCTTTGTGGCTGTAAAACGGGCCACATTCTCAAACACAGTTACGAATGATAGGGTTGTGAATTCTTAGAGAGTTAGAGATATTAACGTCTTTGGATAACTGAAAACAAATACCACTGCAGTTGCCCCAACCAACCAATGCCACACACGGGAAAAAGGAAGTCGTGTTCCCAAAGATGGGCTGTTACTTTCCCCAACAGGCAAGGTCCACGTGTTTTCTGTGTGAGTAGAGTTGTGATCGAGTGTCATATTATAAATCCTATTTCATTACCTGAAAACGCTCTTAGATTTTAAGTCCTTGAGGATATGGGCCTGTGTTGGTGAAAAATGAAAGCTCACTGAATGAGAAATATGCAGTTGGCCCAGAGCATGTGCCCCAGGACCAGACCACCTTGTGCGGGGGAAATGGCCCCACCTTATGTGGCCGGCACCTGACAGTTAGGGAGTGACGCTCACAGAGTGGCTCCCGTGTGTGTCTGATTTTAAATGGATTTCTCTGTCCACTTTCAAAATTAAAATAAATGTTTGGGAATAAGAATATGGTCATGCCTTTCTTTACACATTTGGCATCAGAACAGTATGGATAAATTGCATCAGTTTTTTTTTTAAAGATTTTTTTTCTTCCTTTTTCTCCCCAAAGCCCCCCAGTACATAGTTGTATATCCTTCGTTGTGGGTCCTTCTAGTTGTGGTATGTGGGACGCTGCCTTAGCATGGTTTTATGAGCAGTGCCATGTCCGCGCCCAGGATTCAAACCAACAAAACACTGGGCCGCCTGCAGCAGAGCACACGAACTTAACTACTTGTCCACAGGGCCAGCCCCCAAATTGCATCAATTTTTAAAAACAGGAATCGTCTTTAAACTATATTTGAGGTATTCTTAGAGAAAATTGTTACACCTCCACTAAAATATTTATCACATATTTTTCTAATCACTACTTTAACATATATTATAATTCCACCCCTAAAATGGGATAATTCTTTATGTAGTTCCAAAATGTGTTATCAGTAAGTAGTGGCTGGCATCATTTCCATACTTCAAGATTCAGAACAGGGGGCCAGCCCAGTGGCACAGCAGTTAAGTTCGCATGTTCTGCCTCAGTGGCCCAGGGTTCGCCGGTTCAGATCCCAGGTTCAGGCATGACACCACTTGGCAAGCCATGCTGTGGTAGGCGTCCCACATATAAAGTAGAGGAAGATGGGCACGGATGTTAGCTCAGGGCCAGTCTTCCTCAGCAAAAAGAGGAGGATTGGCGGCAGATGTTAGCTCAGGGCTAATCTTCCTCAAAAAAAAAAAGATTCATAATGATGACAGCAACAACTATGATGATGGCCATTGCTACCCATGGGTAACATTCGCTCTGTTACCCTGTAATCTCATAATCCCCCTGTTGGAACAGGGCCAGGCACTCTTCCAAGCACTTCACACGGATTAGCTCTTTGCATCTGTTAACTCACTTGGGGACTAGGAGATGGAAATAAAATAGTAACTTCTCTGGGTGTTCATTGTGAGTTATAGGACCTAAGTGAATGGGTATTATAAACTACGTTGGTGTTATTTCCAAAAGGATAATTTTGTTTTTGTTAGGATTTCTCTTCTTTTAGGGATTTAATTCTTTTGCAATCATGCATTTCCTCTTGTTTTGAGACTTCTCTTATAAATGATGTATTTTATTTGAGTCTTCATAAACAAGAAGTACGAAGCCAGAAGCAGCCAGTGTTCCTTGTGAGGCATGAAGGCTGTTGTGCTTTGAAGGGCTGGGCTGTCCCACCCTGCAGCCCTGTTAGGAGTGACCAGCCATGAGACTGCGTAACAGGGAATAAAGTTACTACCCAAACCAGCCCCCATTGTTCATTGGTGATCCACGATAGGTATGCTCCGCATGATGTAACATTTATCTCTTTCTTCCGTAAAATCAAATCTCCAACATTCAGAGATAAAGACATATTCCTAGGGCTTCGTTTCAGCCTCACAAACCCTCCAGTTGCCGTTTGAGAAGCCAGCCCTAAATACACAATTAGTTTCCTTCACTAGAGAACATCGTCATAGTCGGGGTTTGGAAACAAAGGGCAAAGTGTTGTGTAAACACTTAGTTCTGGTTATTTTTTTCAAAAATCATTTCCTCCTATGTTTTAATGGCTGCTGTTACACAGCAATGGCTTTAAAACAAAATAAGTAAAAGTGAAACAGATTTTTGAAAATCGGGCAAATTGTGCATGTGTCACACTAGAGGAAAAAAAGAGTGTCAGTGCCCTCCTAAATGTAGATTTTAGTCAAAACTCTTATAATTGCAAGGAAAGGAGCCCATTGGTGCTGGTTCAGGGGAGGCTGGCAGGTGGTGGATGTCAAGGGACAGTGTGGCTCTTGGGCAATGTTCTGTGGTAGTTCTGAGGGCAGGGGTGTCAAGGAGTCAGTCTTGTTCTTACTGTCTAGGTGCATCTGCTACATGGTCCCTCTCTTCTAGAGGCTTCTTCACTGACCACTCTAAGTGCCATGCCCTCAACGGCCCTCATTGGCCAAAGCCCCCTAGGCCTGAGGTTGCTGACAGCCCGTCCCGCATCCCTGCCCGCCTTTTGGTGTCATTGGCTGTGGCCTGAGTGAGGAAGGAATGCTGTGGAAACACAGCCACTGCCCCCCGGGATGTGGGTGGGAAGAAGGAACTAGGGGCAAGCAGGCGACAAGCCCCTGGTGTCTCAGTATTTCATTCCCTCTCCTTTCCTCTCTGTCCCCAGAAAGAGCTGTCTGAAGAAGTCGGCCAGAACGGCAGCCGGGCTCAGATTTCTGTTCAAGTCCACAATGCCACGTGCACCGTGAGGATTGCAGCTGTCACAAGAGGGGGAGTCGGGCCCTTCAGTGACCCAGTGAAAATACCCATCCCTCCAAACGGTGAGAGCTGGCGCCCTTATCGGCTGATAAAACGTGAGTCCAAGCAATGCACAGACGGCCAGAGGGTAACCTGTGGGATGGACGGCTTGTTTAAGAAGGAAAAAGAAAGGCCAAAAGGAATTTTTGCAACGATAAAGATAGTTGACGTGCTAACACAGCTTCACAAAGCTAGTGGTGCTTGTGAGTCCTCCCGCTGCCCTTCCTGTTAATGGTAATAACTTACTTAGGAAGGTCAGGCCTTTCAGAGTAGCAAGTTGACCTATTGAGTTTGGTTTAAATGATGGATACATGACTGAATTTTGGATAGACAGTATGGCTAGTCCTTAGTTCTCTGTAGTTGGCACTCTTTATTGGTAGTGTTTGTTTTGCCATGTTGTTAGTCATTCAAGCCGTGGGTATCGTGCTTCATGACCAATCAATACAGAACATGCAGTATTTCCTACAGAAGCCGTCCTTCGATGGCACCAGGCTCACTGAGCTGAAGGCCCGGCCCCGCCTGCTGGCTTCTGCGTATTCTTGGAGTGTCCTTTGGCGAGGTGCCACTAGGGTGCCCCAAGCGACCCAAACTTGCATTCCATAGGCCAGTGGGGCCACCTTTGTTCTGACTGTGACCTGCCCTGGGTTGTTTGATGTTGCACTGCTGTCGTAAACTCCATGCACAGACATCTCGTCAGTGTGATTTGTGCATTTACAAGTTCTTGCCAAATACGGCCTTTGTACGCGTAACAGACAGAGTTTGTGAGCAGACCACTGTGTCACCATCTGTCAGTTCCAGGGATCCTCAAACACGCTTTTCCTTTTAGTGCTAAATTGGAGCCAGACTGCAGTTCCTGCAGCCCGGAGGCCCTGTACCTGGGGAACATTAGTACTTGGGAATGGGGACGCAAGGTGTGTCTGCCTGGTTGAAATTCAAAAACAATGAGATGCTGATTCTAAAGGCACAGGTTAAAACATCAGAGTTTAAGACAACAGACCTTTTATCTTCATACATAATAAACTCTACAAAATTTTAAAAAGCTTTGCTATACTGGCAGTCTTTGCTGTGCGTGATTCCAATACGCATATATTTCAGTTACCACAGTTTAGTTAACACCAGTTCCCCAACGATATGGCTCAAGTTTGAGTTATCATCATATATGAACTGTGAGTAATTGCATACAGTATAAACTTCACCGCCAGTCTTCAGTCCACGGATGGCTACGTAAATAAGAGATGCGTGTCATGATCGTGACTGGCACGTCACTTCTTTCAAAGTCTGTCGGTGGTTGGTCACTATGCTTTCCTTATTCAGTTCACGCACATCTAACAAGACATCCAGCTGTGTTATTTTCTTGTCTCCCTGTGACAGTCCCACATGATATTTTACAAAAATGGATAATTGAAAGAGGAAGTTGGCGAACAAAGACGAAAGTGCAGCAAAGAGAGGAAAAGTGATAGTGTTGGAAGTGAATCTGAGTTGAACGTCCGTGGAGTTACGGGAGAAGCAGTGGACGGTGGGAGTGCTGGTCCTGCTGCCATTCATAGACTCTAGTCATGCAGATGGGGAACACAGTGCGGGGGAACTTACCCACAGGAGTGAAGTGGTTGTGCCGAAAAGGATGAAGATGTCCCAGAAGAAGTTAGGCAAAAATCTTCACACTTCTGTTGGGGGGCCTGTGGTTGGTGTATTAAATTAAGAGTATGCAGATTATGACCCAATGAATGAGGAGGCACAGGCCCGCCCCGGGGTCAGCAGGTAGTTCCCTCAGCATCTGAGCTCCCTCTGTGGGGAAGTGAAACCCCCAGGGTCGCTTTGATTGAATGTGCAGTGAATATTCAGTATATTCACCCAGAGGAAGTAAAGTCACAAGACTTATTGCTTACAAATCCCAGAACCCGGGGGCAGGGGCAGGAGTGGGTGGAAGGACACCAACCAGCCCAGGGAAGGGCAGTCCTCTGTCCCAGGTCACCAGGGAGCAGAAGATAGAGAACAGGGTAGCAAGACCTATTACTTATAAGGTGATTTGGGCCTTATAAGTTAGGAGGTCACTGACTTTTCTAGGGCTCAACTCTAAGTGGTTATTTTAAAAGATGCCCCAGGGAAAGCAAAGTGGGACCTTGTGGCGGGAATCCTAAGCTCAAGTCCTTATCTACTGTCCAGACTCTGGATGTGAGCAGGATTGTTCGTCCTATAAAATGCCTACGAGCAATGCAAAATAGCTGATTTCTCATCTATTTCACAAAGAAATAAAACTTAGTTCTCAGTATTTCTAGTGTTTTAAATTATGGCGTACCAGATAAATGTAATTTTTTCAACACCTTATACATTTATAACCGACCTGGGGAGAGTTTCCATTGATTGTTCAGATCACTCTGCATAGCCTTAGTTTGCACCATCCGAGTGAGGATGGCCTGCCTTCGAAGATCACACAATAGAAAAGGACTAAGTTCTGGAGCCTTTGACTCTCTGTTCTTCCCTATGACAGGCTGATGCTTCTTATGTATTTCAGATCCCAAGGAGATGTTTTGAGTTGATTCTGTTGGTATTTTACCAGGTTTGGTGGACTTTGCCCCCTCGTCAACTCCAGCCCCTGGCAGTGCAGATCCTGTGCTCGTCATCCTTGGCTGCCTCTGCGGGTTTGTTTTGATTGGGCTGGTTTTGTATATTTCTCTGGCCATCAGAAAAAGAGTCCAGGAGACAAAGTTCGGGTAAGTTTCCCAGTTTAAAATGTTTTCTCTAGTGGTATCAGGGAGGTTGTTATGCCCAGTGATAAGGCCTCTCTTGCCGGCCCAGCTCTTCACGTTTACCCAGCTGGATGCCCTGTGCTGTGCACACCTGCGGGGCAGGCCAGCGCTGCTTAGGCCAGCGCTGCGGAGGCAGCCAGCCTTGCAAGGAGCTCATTTACCAAGAACGGCATCAGTAGGCCTTCACTCCTCAAACTGGGGTGCTGCTAAATGAGGATTTTTATTAGAAGTCTTTAAAATAATCCTAATTGAGGCCACCCTGTGGCTGAGTGGTTAAGTTCACGTGCTCCACTTCGGCAGCCCAGGGTTTTGCTGGTTCGGATCCTGGGCACGGACATGGCATTGCTTGTCAGGCCACGGCGAGGCCATGTCCCACATACCACAACCAGAGGCACTCACAACTACAATATACAGCTATGTACTGGGTGAATTTGGGGAGAAAAAGCAAAAAAATAAAAAAAGAAGATTGGCAACAGTTGTTAGCTCAGGTGCCAATCTTTAAAAAAAAAGATCCTAATTGTTCAAAACAAAACAGAGGAAATGTATGTATAGATAAAAATACTAGAAGGTAATTCACCCAAGCATTAGCAATGCTGGATGGTGTAATGGTGGGCGATTCTGTCTTGTTTTTTTTTTGCTGTATTTTACACATTTTCTGTAATGTTCAGTTATTTTTCTAATAGAGAAAAACTGTATTTTCACATTAAATTTAGAGAGCAGCTCTTTTTCTTATTTTCTATACATCTGACTTTTATAACCAAACAGTAGTTAAATATCAACAAAAATGAGAAGCTGTGTTAGAGCAACCTATGAAAAGAAGGCTGTGTGTAAATGTTGTTTCTGGAACTGTTTTCTACTCCAGTGCCTCTGAAGTGCGTTTGGATTCCCATGAAATCCAGTTGACCACTCATGGGACGGAGGAAGTATTTCTAAGAGGCAAGCTGTTGACAGCCTGGAATGGAGCAGAATGAGGGAGGGGTGGTGGCTGTGTTTTGGAGGGAGCTGAGCAGCTTTCTCTCATTGCTCCACCTGGAGAATGCCGTGAGAGTGTTCCATTCACCGCAAAACTTCCCATGGGCCCAGAGACGGGGCGCAAGAGTGGTGGCTCTGGGCCGGCCCCATGGCTGAGTGGTTAAGTTCACCCACTCCACTTCGGTGGCCCAGGGTTGGCTGGTTTGGATCCTGGGCACCGACCTACACCCTGCTCATCAAGCCATGCTGTGGTGGCATCCCACATAGAAGGACTAGAATGACCTACAACCATGATATACAACTATGTGTTGGGGCTTTGGGGAGGAAAAAAAAAGACAGGAAGATTGGCAACAGGTGTTAAGTTAGCTCAGGGCCAATCTTCCTCACCAAAAAAAAAAGCATACCTGAAAAAAAAAAGAGTGGAGGCTAGACTGCCCTTTATTTGTGTCCATCCCAGTTGTAGGGGTCAGGCACCCATAGTACTTACAACTCTATCCTTGTAATTAGTGTATTTTAGTATGCAAATTCTAAGAATGACTATTTTAAGGAAGTGGGTCAAATCTGATCTAAATCCTGAACGAATAGTTGACTAAAATACATCCCAGAGTCTGGGTATAGTTTATGGGCTCGTTAGGAAACAAGCACAGAGAACCTCTGAGGAAGTTGTAAACATAGCTCATTAATACGGATTGAAGCTTCCTTAGGTGCTGGGCACTGCGGCAGCCTGGGATACAGGGGTGAACCAAAACAGGCGCTGCTCCTGCCCTCAGGGGGCTCAAAGTTAATGGGGATTCAGGCAGTAATCATGTAAGTAAATATAAATTGGCAACTGTGGTAAATTCTGTATACAAGGACCTGTAAGTGTGTATTAACAGGAGAATTTGACTGCATTAAGAAAGTCAGGAAAGGCCTTCCTGCAGAGCTGACACTTGAGCTAAAATCTGAAGAAAGAACAGGTATTAATTAGGTGAGAGAGAAGGGGAAGAGCATTCCAGCCAGAAAGAACAGCGCATGCAAAGGCCCTGTGGTGGCAGGGAGCCTAGAACACAGAGGAGAGAACACTGGACTAGAAGATATGACACCTGGCTTCCAGCATTAATTCTGTCACTTAAACAGGTCTTTTAACTTTTCCAGGCTTCCTTTGTATTATGTATCTCTGAATGGTCTCCAAGGTCATATATATATATGAACTCATAGATACTCATTTTGTACTTTGATTTATACTTCATTTTGTTGCTCAGATTGTGACAGCTTTGGCCATTGGGAGCTTGTCAGTTGTTCTGTGCTCCCGATGGTACCTACACAGAGCTGTTTTGATGTTACCAGGTAAGCCTGAAATAGAGCTAAAGAAAGAGACATATTTCTCCCAGGTGGAAATGTTTCTGTTGTAGAAGAGCGCTCTGAACTGGGGGGCAGCTGAGCAGCATCCCTTGGCCTCGGCCCCGGCCTCAGCAGCCCTGGTTCTGTAGTATGAGATGTCTGTCTTCCTTCACCAGGAACGCCTTCACGGAGGAGGATTCGGAATTAGTCGTCAATTATATAGCAAAGAAGTCTTTCTGTCGGCGAGCCATTGAACTCACCCGTAAGTTGGCCTTCATGTCCCTTTTTTGGCAAAAGTTAAAATAGTTGAGAGCAAAGAAAGAACAACAAATTAAGTGACAGATTTCTAAGAAAAGCCAAAGGAGTTGAAAAATGGATATTTTAAATAGGAAAATGTCGTCAGAAGCCGGCAGGTGGCTAGTCAGACGTGGCCACGTGCTTCCCTGCCGGCTGTTTCCTGGGAGCCTGGAGCTGGCCCTGAGGTCGAGCGGCGGGGGTTATGGACTTGTATTACCATGAAACTCGGAGGGAAAAAGGAACTCTCCGGGGTGACGGAGAAGATGTGGGTAGAGGTCTAGGATTTAAAGGAAATGGCAAAGCAACTGACATAGTCTAGAGCTCATTTCCTGTTTCTTCCTGGCCACCAACTCAGAGAACACTTCTCCGACATACTTTGTGACAATTATGGTTTGAGTTTTGCTGAATCAGAGTGGGGTCTTCCAGGTTGCGGAGTGGGAATAAACAGATAGCTGCGTTCTTGAATAGTTTCAGAGACAGTGTAGAAAGTGTGTGTAAATATTACCAAATTCCATCTTCTGGATGTTTGCCAAAAACAACAACAAGAAACAAATATAAGAATGATGGAATACGGGCCGCCGTGAAATAAGAGCTCGTTTGATGTAAATGTTATTAATTTCTTTACTTTTCTGATCTAGAAGTTTTGACTTTTAGATGTCTGTTCTTGCATTAAAAATTGTTTTATTTAGACCAGTTTATTTCCTTGGTTGCAGGACCATTTGGGTAAAGTTTTTTCTCTAAGAGCTAATGTGCCCTTTCTAATTACCCACATTGTTTTCTTTCAAAGGCTTGCTCATGCGTTAACAATGGCACAAACTGAATCATTTGCCCCATAGTTATTGACTTGGTCTCCCTCTCCTGGTTAATTTCTCTTGTTGATGACCCTGATTGTCAGTGCCCATCCACACCTCATTATGGAGGATCTCATTCCCCAGTTCCTCCAAAGCTCTCAGTTTAGCACACTCCATGTCATTCTGGTGAGGTCCCCTATACCATATGTAGGACGACAGCGTGTTCTCTCCACGATTCCTGTGGTTTCTGGGCCTCCTTCCCTGGCGTGGAGGGCAGAGGGGGTGTCCCGAGGGCTCTTTTGTGCACCATAGTCAGGGATCTAATGTAAACTCTCCACTGGAAAACACCTGTCAGCTGACCCTCCTCACTGCTTTAAGTCAGGGGCAGCCCTCCCCTACGTGATCTGATTGTGGCTGCTGCTGCGCGCATGGAAAAGAAATCTGGTTCTGATTTTTTTTTTTTTTTTTTTTTGAGGAAGATCAGCCCTGAGCTAACATCTGCTGCCAATCCTCCTCTTTTTGCTGAGGAAGACTGGCCCTGAGCTAACATCCATACCCATCTTCCTCTACTTTATATGTGGGACCCCTACCACAGCAGGGCTTGCTAAGCGGTGCCATGTCCGCACCCAGGATCCGAACTGGCAAAACCCTGAGCTGCTGAAGTAGAGTGTATGAACTTAACCCCTCGGCCACAGGGCCGGCCCCTTGTTCTGATTTTTATAATCCTTCAGAATTAATTTTGCCTTGATGGATTCATTTTACTCACTTTAATCATAGTAGAGTTGTGTGATATTTTACTACTGGCATTTTCAAGGGAGAGCTATCGGTACAAAATTGTAAGATGTCTAACTATTTTATGGGACTTGTATACAATTTCAGTTATGTTCAAATGGAAGGAAGCACAATGACAACTCTCACACATCCCCTGTCACTCCTTTTATAGTACGTAGCTTGGGAGTCAGCGAGGAACTGCAAAATAAACTCGAAGATGTTGTGATTGACCGGAATCTGTTAATTCTTGGAAAAATTCTCGGTGAAGGTAAGCAGTTGAATTCTTTTAAAATGTGAAGTAAGAAGGTAAGCGGTTTACGGTAATTTGCTAAATGTGTATTTATTAAATAAAATACCATTTTTGTGACTTTGTTATAATACAAATAGTTCTCTTTTATAATTTAAAATGAAAAAGTAAATAGTGATTTTTGAAACTGAGATTTCGCATATGAAAGGGGCCCCCACAGTGCCTAGCACGCACAGGAGGCCCTTGAAAAATATTAATTCCCTTCCTTCATTGAAAAGCATATTTTCGTTGGTCATTTTCCTATATACTTTAAATTTATTCCTCTAGTTCTTAAGGTTACTATTCTTGGCATCTTCCTATTCGTTAAATAAGAACAAAGGTGAAAATACATGTTTAACTTGTCAAGTTGATCTTAAGATGAATGATAATGGTATTAAGAGTTTCTGCTTTATGAATTGCAATAGCATTTTCCATGTTGTCCTGCGAGTTTCTTGGATCAGTTATAATGTGTAATCCGGTAGTGAGCCGAGCCAAGCAAGCTTGTGACAAGCAGGAGGCTAGTGCGTGGGCTGTGCCCCTGGCTTGCGAGTGTGGGTGGCCTGGGCAGGCTCTGCACGGCTGCCGTGTGTGGGTCCCTCTCGGACCACATGAAAACAGCCGCTCTGGCACTGCTGGATTTCTGTGGTCTAAGGGAGATTTTGCACAGAGTCAACATAGATGTTGTTTCACTTCCCAGGAGAATTTGGGTCTGTGATGGAAGGAAATCTTAATCAGCAGGATGGGACCTCTCAGAAAGTGGCAGTGAAGACCATGAAGTGTGAGTTATCACTGATTAAACGGATTCTTCTGGGTGTGGGCGGTTGCCTCTGGATCTGGAGCTCCATAAGGCCAGTGGTGGAGTTCATATGTCGTGATCGCCGTCACCGATGGGTCAGAAGGCCATCCAGAACACTGTTGGTCACAAAGGGGTGTTACTGTACGAACGGAGGGAAAGTTACCCTTCATACCTGCATTATATATTCTTTACACTCAAGGCAGTAACATTTGTTATTTTTACTCTCTCTCTCTGTCTCTCTCTTTGTCATGTAGTAAAGCTAATGACTGCAGAGTAAGGCATGAATTTCCAAGGCAGGGCTCATGTGGTGGCAGCATCTGAGCCAGGGGTTGGTCTGGCTGATGTGGCTAACTTGGTGGGGTCACTTCCTCACTTGAGGATGGTTGCATGGTCCTCAGGAAGCTGTGGGCCGCCTGGAAGGTAAGTTTCCCAGAGAGAGGAGAATATTCTTTAGTCAAAGGCATATGAAGAGCTGTGATCAGAAACTAGAATCTCCAAGCAAGCTGGGAAGAGAGCCTGCCTCTGGGTCAGGAAGGGCCTTAGAAGTCCTCTCAGAGAATCTGCTTTTATCCCCCGAGTAGTAGAGCACACTTACGAGTCTTCAGCAAATGAGGAACAAGGGCAGATTACATTCTAGAAAGTTCCCTCTGGTGGCAGTGTGGAGGAGGACAAATTACAGTGTTGACAAAAATAGTGGCAGATGCTGGTTAGGGGTCCCCAGAGTCTGTGCAGATGTCTCCCAGGATAAGGGAACAAGGCTCAGAGACATGAGGACGTGTCCAAGTCAAATAGCCAGGAAGGGGGAAGGGAAGGGGTGCTGGACTTTTTCGTCACTGTACATTGACCAGGCTGCAGTGGCAGAACATGACAGCATTTTCCCTACGCCCTTCTGCAGGAAGTGCATTTCCAGGGCCTGGGGACACACTGTTGTCCGTGGTGTCCAGCTAGGCACTCATAAAACAGACCGTGATCATAAAATAGACCGTTTCATCGGCAGTTGTCTTCACCGTTCATATGGAGGGAGATTTTTTTGGTGCTTAATTTGTTGATGTTCTTACTGTTCCATCCTCATTAACCACCTGTATATATTCCGTATTAATTTTTTTGATCGAGGACTGAAGTGACATTGGTTTCCTCCTAAAATTTAAATGCACTGTTCACTGGGCCCTGAGGCATAAGCGTGGACTGAGACTTAATTTTTAACTTGAATTGGAGGCTGAAGTTTTACTTCAGTTCTAAAAAGGAACCCTAACGACCAGCAAGTCACATGGGCTGGTGCTTTGTGCTTTTTGCTTTTTAAGGCTTTTTCTGTCTGTAATAACGCCCACAACTTATGTAATACTCACTGTGCCGGAGCACAGCACAGTTTTTCCCGCATTTCATCACTACAACAGCAACAGGCAATCAGCACAGCTGGGATGTGGGTTCAAGTCTTCTCCCCCAGAAACCAAGACACCCCGAAGTTGGAGCGTCCCTGGAGCCGAGCCCGGTGGGCGTGGAGCCGAGTCTGGTGCTGTGCCACACTCTGCACCATGCCTGCCTCTCACGTTATTTTATTTGAACCTTACCGTGTGTCCCGGGGAAGTCTCCTTTTGTTATCCCCATTAACCGAGTAGAAGATTTGGGGGGGAGGAAGAAGCGGAGCCTGGAACCTGTTGCCTTTCTGGCCTTGCCTCTGCTGTTCTCCAACCGAATTAGAACAGCTTGCATGCACATTGCATCCATGCTTATTATCAAAGATTGAAAGAGTGGCCAGCCTCCAATCCTGAGCTCATCTGCCTTTGTCTCGGGCCTTGGCCCCTTGGGAGAGGAGGATGTTACAGACAGACCTTACCCCTTCCCTTCCCCCACCTAGTAGTTTGTGGCAAAGGCAATAGGTGAGGGCAAAGTTGGCAGCCATTTTGCAAGTCTATAGAATTTTTTTCTTAAACTTGCTTTAATAGGAAGATTAGTGTATATTAAGCACATAGATGTACAGACACTGTGCTAGATACTCTCTTACATGATTTCAGTCGGTATTTATATCCTGTTAAAGCAAATTCCGTAAGGCACGCCTGGATTTATGTTTGTTTTTAATTGTGGTAAAATATACCTAACATAAAGTTTGCCACCTTAAACATTTTTAAGTGCATAGTTCATTGGCAGTAAGTATATTCATGTTCTTGTGCAACCATCACCACTGTCTGTCTCCAGAACTTTCTTCATCTTGAAAAACTGAAACTCCATACCCATTAAACAAGAGCTCCCCATTCTCCCAGACCCCGTTCCATGCCTGGCACCCACCATTCTACTGTCTGTCTCGTGAATTTGACTACTCTGAGTACCTCAGACACGTGGAATCATACAGGATTTGTCCTCTGGTGACTTATTTCACTTAGCATAGTGTAGAATCTTGAACGTCTCTCTTTCGTTGGTTTAATTCCACAAACTTGGTATGAAAGTGTATCTAGTTCACAAGGCACGATTGAGCAACCAGACTTGCAGGACACGTGCTAATAGAGAGAGGCATGTGTTCTTTCTTTCTTCCTCTTCTTCTTCTTTTTTTTTTGTGAGGAAGATTGGCCCTGAGCTAACATCTGTGCCAGTCTTCCTCTATTTTTTGCTTGAGGAAGATTAGCCCTGAGCTAACGTCTCTGCCAGTCTTGCTCTATGTTGTATATGGGACGCTACCACAGCGTGGCTTGGTGAGTGATGTGTAGGTCTGCACCCAGGATCTGAACCTGTGAACCCCAGGCCCCCGAAGTGGAGTGCATGAACTTAACCACTCTGCCACTGGGCCAGTCCCTGTTCTTACTTTGTTGTTGTTGTTGTTGTTGTTGTGAGGAAGATTGGTCCTGGGCTAACATCTGTCGCCAATCTTCCTCTTTTTGCTTGAGGAAGATTGTCGCTGAGCTAACATCTGTGCCACTCTTCCTGTATTTTGTATGTGGGACGCCACCACAGCATGGCTTGATGAGTGGTGCTAGGTCTGTGCCCAGCATCCGAACCTGCGAACCCTGGGCCGCCAAAGCAGAGCGAGTGAACTTACCCTCTATACCACCAGACTGGCCCCTGTTCTTTCTTTTTTTAAGGCAAAAACAGTTGCAACAGATCAGTTGAGTTTGGTTTTAGTTTTTTTTTAACAAGTGCACTTTAATTTTTAGAGCAGTTTTAGGTTTTTAGAAAAATTGGGCTAAAAGTGAGAGAGTTCCCATTTGCCCCTACAGTCTCCCCTAGTATTAGCATCCTGCCTTAGCGTGGGACTTTTTTTTACAATTGATGACCCACATTGATACATTATTAACATTAACGTTAATGAAGTCCTTAAGTTACCTTAGGGATCACCCCATGTTGTACATTCTGTGGGTTTTGACAAATGCAGAACGTCGCGGGTCCACCATTGCAGTATCATACCGAGGTTTCACCGCCCTCACGTCCCCTCTGCTCCACCTGGTCATCCCTCCCGCACCGTCCCTGACCACCGCTCACCTGTTTACCGTCGCCATAGTTTTGCCTTTTCCTGATTTTAGTTTTAGAGAAGAAAATTGCTAATATCCCCTCTCCCTCACTGAGTACTTTATTCGTGCCTGACAGTTTCCATCTTTTCTTCTAGTGGACAACTTTTCTCAGCGAGAGATTGAGGAGTTTCTCAGTGAGGCAGCATGCATGAAAGACTTCAACCACCCAAACGTGATCCGGCTCCTAGGTACCTCAGACACGGGCAGGACGGGTGGCCAGGGGGCCCGCTTGTCCACTCTGTGCCAAAGGGGAGGTCTTTGGGGTAGGGAAGTTCACACTCTGTATAACCCCACAATAATTTATAACGTTGAGTGTTTCACCCAAAAGACTTCTCACAGTTACGTTTTCTGAGGCTGATGGTAAAAAAGGGGCCTGCGTTTCTTGGACACTGTTGGGCTCAGGAACATTTAGTGTCCACGGAGGTCTAGGTGACAGAGCATTAAAACGGCCCCCAGTTACTCAAAGGCAAGACATGGGAGCTGGTCCTGCCGTAATTTTTATTGCCTTAAAGTTAGCCATGAGTCGAATACCAGTGGGTAAAGCTGTAAAAGTAGACAAACTCCATAGATGATCTTTGAGAAACTATTAATGTATTTTCAAGCACCAGTTTCTTAGCATCTACATTGACAGTTTCATGGGACGTGATTTAATGGTCAGAATTTGGTTTTGTGGCACCATTAGCTAAAAAACACCAAAGAGGAGAGCGGGTGTGGAGTGGTTGCTATGCGATAATATTGTAAGAGGGAAGAGCATCCTAAAAATAATTAAATATTCTGCTGACCTTTTTTTTTTTCGGTTCTCCTGTAACCTGATAAATGCTAAATTCTTTGGGGAACTTTCAAAGTTTTATTATGATTGCCCCTGCAGAGAGATGTGAAAACCAATGTTTGGATACAATGTTATGTCAAAGAAACTACTGTTACTCATTTGCAGCTATTGACTTGAGCGGACTCTGAGAACAATGGCACTTTGTAATTGCCCCACGACTCGTGCAAGAGCTTTGCAAGCCTGGTATCAGGTGACAGACAGGCTCCAGTTCTAGCATTCCATGATCAGTGGGGTTGCAGCTTTTCCTGTGTGTAACCATTAACATTTAGGGATGTGGATTTTACCTATTGGCCCTCAAAATTCTTTTAATAGTTTTAAGCATTTGATTGCAGTGGACTCCTTCGTATGATTAAGTATTTAACTGTCACATGAAACTAGTTTGCCCTTGAACTCTACTGCGGTCACCACCCCTCACTCAGACTCAGTGTAACAAGAACTCCCTGGGTTTCTAGATGGCTCTACTTGCCATAGATCAAGTTTTGAGAGCTCTCATGCAAAGACTGGCACTAATCTGAAAGAAAAAAATTACCAAGGAGTGAAGCCAGTGTGTGCTCCATATTCTGCAGCGTGGTGTGAGTTGTGAGTATTTATTTTTTAACTGTTAATTGGAGGGCACATGGTTTCCATTCGTCCAGTGCTTTTCTGGTCACTGGTAACAAGGACTCTTTGTGACTCCCTCTCTGTTCTTAATTTCAGGTGTGTGTATAGAAATGAGCTCGCAAGGCATCCCCAAGCCCATGGTGATTTTGCCCTTCATGAAGTATGGGGATCTGCATACCTACCTGCTCTATTCCCGACTGGAGACAGGACCGAAGGTAAGGACCCAGTTGCGTTGCCTCTGAACAGTTTTCAGGCTTATGTGACAGGCCTGGACAACCTCAGCATCTACCCTTGACGATAAAGGAGGGAAGGAGAGGCTGTTGGCCTTTGTTCAGGGCTCACTTTGTGCGCTGCAGTATGAAATGTGGAATCTGTGCCCCCAGCAGGCCTGCTCGTGGGCCTTATTATTCCCGTTTTATGGAAGGAGGGAGCCGGCTGGGAGCACAGTCTCACGGCCCAAACATCATCACAATGGAGACGGTGGGCCCCTCGTGCTGTCAGAGTGACCTCTTTCTCTTGAAGTCTCCTCTGTTAGCTTGTTCACTCTGAAATCACTGGATACGGGATCTGTTTCAGCTCCCAGAGGGAAGTGCAAGGAGCTATTTGTCAGAGACACTGAGGGTGAATTTACTGCATCCATCTTTCTCGTTTTCCTGAGCCCCTCCATCCTCAGAGTCAGAAAGCATGTTGGGACTTGATGGACCAGCATGCACTTCTTAAGCAGTGCCCCTAAGACAGGCAGTGACCCCATGGCGCAAACCCTGCCCTGAGTCCGCACAGCACAGAGAAACCAAACACCAAACGGAAATAGGACCTTAGACTGAAGCGCACGCCCGACTGGCATGCGGCCCACAGGTCACAGGTGATTGATGGGGTTGATGAAACATTGACCACAAGAACGATGACTGTGGGGCTTAATGAGAAAGGCCTCAACCCAGGAGAAGGGAAGTCTGTAGGAATAGCCATTTAAATTTGGCAAGGCAGTTGAAAAACAAAAACTTGAGAACCAATTTAGGGCAAACATATTCTGGAGGCTTCTTTCGTGTGTCCTGCTGCCCCGTGTGTCACAGATGAGGGAGGGTATTTTTGCTTTGGTTTTCTTTTCCTTTTCCTTGTTCTCTTCTTCCCAGGAAAGGTGTAAGTGAGCTAAACAGGAGAGTGAGCCCGTTCTTTCTTCAGCTGCCTCTCTGGTCCCATACTCGGACGTATTTTTCTCTCTTCCTCTTGGCTTCTTTGAAGTCTTTCACCAACACAAATACTAACCAGAGACAGGAAATTGTAGCCACATCACGGAGCTATTATAGAATCCTTGAGAGGTGAAGAGCCTAATCCGAAGTAGGGGACCCAGCACGGCTGAGTGTTTTCCTTCTCTTTTTCTCCCTAAAAGAAAAACAATAGCATTATAAGAAGCCTGGGAAAGAAGAAAAAGTGACCCACAATTCCCAACATCATAGCACAATCATTGGCGTCTTCAGACATGCACATCCCAACTGTTTATTCCACGCCTGCATGTTCACATGTATGCGCCTGCCTGCAGGCCGTCAGCCATGGCTAACATTTCTCAAGCACTTAGCAGAGCCCAGCCTGTATTTTGCATATATTAATGAGTTACTGCCACAACAAACAGCCATAGGAAGTAGTTACTAGTAGAATCTCAGATGGGGAAACTGTGTCACGGATCAGGCAGTAGTGGAGGCAGAAGTGGCCCACAAGCTGCAGACGCCGGGCCTTCAGCTCTTCTCTGATTGCCCCATCCCGTGTGCGCCTCTGCTCAACAGGGCAGCCTCCAGACAGCTGGCTGTGAATGCTGCACAGCATCCTGTATATCAATCTAGTATTCTGCAACCTTGCTGAACTCATTTGTTAGTTCTTGCACACAGTTATCTTATCTTTTAAATGGCTTTTGGTCAGAGTCTGCAAGAATAACCTAATTGTTCTAGGAAAAAATAACACAAATGAATAGCATCTGATACTCATTTTACCTTAATGAATGTCGACAGATTTGATATTTCCTTTTTTTTTTTAAAGATTGGCACCTGGGCTAACAACTGTTGCCAATCTTTTTTTTTTTTCTGCTTTATCTCCCCAATCCCCCCCCACCCCCTGTACACAGTTGTGTATCTTAGTTGCACGTCCTTCTAGTTGTGGGATGTGGGACGCCGCCTCAACGTGGCCTGACGAGCGGTGCCATGTCCGCGCCCAGGATCCGAACCCTGGGCTGCCACAGCAGAGCGTGCGAACTTAACCACTCGGCCATGAAGCCGGCCCCAGATTTGATATTTCTTAGCACCCAAACCCCTTCCTGGAAATGAGCATCCAGAAAGTTAAATACCCTAAATATACAGAACAGAGGCATAAGACTTTTATGCCTGCTTAGTTTACATTTTTTTAAACAACTCCATTATGTAAGGGTAAAGGATAACTAAAGGATTTTGTTATATATGGAGTATGTGATTGACATGTGTCTTAACTGGGAAATAGAAGTTATTAAAAATTCATTATCTTCGGGAGTACCACTTTGGAAAAGTCATGTTCCATAGAGAATAAGCCATGCAAATCCAGTGCGTTGGGGAGAGTATGTCATAGCTGGACCCATTCATGATTGCCAGGAACTTGAAGTAAACCCTTTTCTTTAGTTCTGACATTTAGTTACTACACAGAGGTCTTCATCAGCCCTCAGCCTCGCAAACAATTCCAACATGACAGGTTTTCCAACACAGTCTAGTTTGATTTTTACAACATAGAGAAAACACTGGATGCTTGAAACTTACAGGAGGCCCTAGAGAAACAAAATAAAAATTCCTGAACACTTACTTGGGGTACTTTGGTCCTGTGAGAAGGGGCGAACACTGTCCTAATTTCAGTCTAGAAGAAGAAAAGCATCTTCCAAAACATTTCAGAGTAAAATGGTAGCAGATGTGGATGCATAATTGGAAACAGCTCCTTCTAAGTGGGCTTTTGCCTCCAAAATATTAGGCCCCTGTACACACACCCGCCCCCGCTGAAGCCAGACCACCCCTCTTTTCTCCTCTTTGCGTGGCATGGATGCTCCGTCCCGATGCCACCCAGAAGGATACAGAGGATCGCATTTGACCTCATAACTTGCGAAAAGAATGTTCTTCACTGTCAATACTTTATTTTAAAGATGGGGAGAAGAGAATGTGATATTTGACAAGGAGTGTTAGGGTTTATTGTTGTTGTCGTTTTCATTTCTTTTTTAAAACCTTATTTGTGATCTTAGTGATGTGGAAATGAAAGGTGTGTTTCCTGATTTCACGGCCACACCTTTAAGAAATAAAAACTCCCCTCATTTCTCCCCTCATATGGAAATAGCTTGCCAGGTTTCCCTTTTAAAAAGTCATCTTTCTTCTTCTTTCGTCCACCCGCTAGCATATTCCTCTGCAGACGCTGTTGAAGTTCATGGTGGACATTGCCCAGGGCATGGAGTATCTGAGCAACAGGAATTTTCTTCATCGAGATTTGGCTGCTCGGAACTGCATGTAAGAGTTCCGGCCCTCCCTGGAAGGGGTTGGACCTCATGCTGTCAGATGTTTATTGGGGGAGGGATGGGGGTGGCATGTGGCTGTGAAAATACAGACGAGAGCTAGGTTTGGGAGGGACCGTGTGGCTGGCTCTGGAGATGGGCTTTGTGTGGCTCTGATGTATGACTGGGTTTTTACTTGGGGGTTTAACTGCCTCTGCCCCCAGGAGTCTGGTCGGCCTCCAGAACTTTGTGCTGTGACTCCTTTTTTGTTTTCACACTCTCTCTCAGCTAAGAGTGCCCAGTGTGACTTTTGTGATCCTTCCCCGTTGCTGTCAGCTAGCTTTGGACCCAGAGTTACATATAATTCAGCTAATGATGGAGACAGTAATGAAAACCATAAAGGTTTTGTCCCTGAGTTTTCATGAAGCTGCCTTGCAAAGAAGTTTGGTCCTGTGGCTACACTGAAGTTCTCCTTCGGCAGCAGAGACAAGGCTTTAGACAAACACTGTAAACTTAAGCTCTCTCCTTCTCTACAGCCTGCTTCAGCAGAGCCCTTGTTTGCTGCAGATCTTCAAAAACAATAACTATTTCTTAATTTCAAGTTTACTATTGCAAGAAGAGGGAGCACTCCTTAAATGCATTGCTCTTATTTGTTTTTCTTGGTAGGAGATGTGACGGTGAGGGCTGCCTCCTCACTTCTCCTGACTTACCCCGTCCATCGGCCCTCTACCACTTTCCCTTCATTTATTTTTTTTTGAGGAAGATTAGCCCTGAGCTAACATCTACCACCAATCTGCCTCTTTTTTTTTTTTTTTTTTTTTTTGCTGAGGAAGATTGGCACTAAACTAACATCCATGCCCATCTTCCTCTACTTTGTATGTGGGACACCTGCCACAGCCTGGCTTGATAAGCAGTGCATAGATGTGCACCCAGGATCTGAACCGGGGAACCCTGGGCCTCCAAAGCAGAGCATGCGCGCTTAACCGCTGCGCCACTGGGCTGGCCCCTGACTTTCCCTTCATTTTTGAAAACCCAGAAGGGTCTTGTGTTTGTTTTTTATTTAAATAATTTTCCTACCATAGAGGGAGAATCATGAAAACCTTTTTTTCCCCTTAATATTTCCTTTATGTTTTTCCAACCAGGTAGGGTAACCAACTGTCCAGTTTGCCTGGAACTAAGGGGTTTCCCAGGACATGGAACTTTCAGTTTTAAAAGTCAGTGATAGGGGAACAGGGACAAGATGGTCACCCTACCTCCAGACCCCTCATTTCTCCTCCTCCTCCTCCTCCTTCTTGTCTAGCATCTGTTTTAATATCTTGGGCTATTAATGCGATTGTATCTCTTTAATTTTCCAGTTAATTCCTTAAGTACGACCTGGCCATCGCAGCAGGAAGTCCAGTGTCCCCCTCTTGAACATGTAGTTCCCCACCCCTCACCAAGCTGCCAGGAGGCGTGCTAGTCCACAGAGCCAGTGCTGCTTCCAGACGTCAGGCAGGAAGGCTCCTGGGCACTGGATGAGTCCAACAGAGGGCTCTGGATTTGAGCTGCTGCTCTTTCTGCGCCTCCTGTGCAGCACCTCTGTTCCCTCCAGGTGTCCCCATTCTCCGTGCACAGGTGCCCTTGCTGCTCCAGATCCCCACACAGACCAGAGGGGTACAAGGTTATAACCCTTCTGGCTCCCCCTCACTTGCTTTGCCATTGGTCACAAAGCAGGACCTCGAAGGCTGATGGGGTCTCTATCTTTTGGTTACTTATCATGCTTGTTTTCGGCTGCATCTGATGCAGACCTGTGATTTAAGGCTTTGCCTCTGAGGTCGCTAAGGACCTGAACTCACTCTCTGTAGGTTGCGAGATGACATGACTGTCTGTGTCGCGGACTTCGGCCTCTCAAAGAAGATTTACAGTGGTGATTACTACCGCCAAGGCCGCATCGCTAAGATGCCTGTGAAGTGGATCGCCATAGAGAGTCTCGCAGACCGAGTCTACACAAGTAAAAGTGACGTGGTACGTGCACGGCTTTGATTTGTGGCCCCACATTGCAGAGACGAAGGCGCACTGAAGGAAGTGACTTAAGCTGGTATCGCAAGACATTGTCCTCTTTGATAAACTGAGGATTGGGAGCTTGCTCACACCTCTCTTGTATTTATCACTAGATACTTTAATTTGGTGGAACACTAGATTCTGGTGCGGTCTCCTGACATTCAGAAGATCTGTCTTTGCATAGGCCTTAATTTATTCCCATTTTTCTTTGCTACAATATAGTGACTTATCACCCACAACTATGATATTTCACATTCATATTGTGTTCATCCTATGAATAAGTTCATCCCATGGTTCTTTGGAACCAAGATGCCATATGAAAGGCACCATGTAATTATACCCTTGACCAGAGATGGGCAAAAGAAAACACTTGACAACAGTGGAGCAGAGCATTAAAGAGAGCATGATGTGAGAGAAGGCCATATCTGCCTTTGTCAAAGTTCCCGAAACACTGTTAGTGAAAATGGGGAACTGTGACGCCCCGACCTCACATTATTGCTGTGTTGGGAGAGCAGTGTGTCTCAGACATAATTGTCAGCTTTGTGCACGATCCTCAGGGCTTTAAGGAAGTGACCTTTCCCAATGAAGAAGTCCATTCAGCCTTTCTGAAAAGACTTGCCTCCTAACTTGCCATTGCTTTGTTCTCAGTGGGCCTTTGGCGTGACCATGTGGGAAATTGCAACACGGGGAATGACCCCCTATCCCGGAGTCCAGAACCACGAAATGTATGATTATCTTCTCCATGGCCACAGGCTGAAGCAGCCCGAAGACTGCCTGGATGAGCTGTGAGTGAGCCTCTCCGAATCATGGGCACCCTGCAGGGCTCAGTCAGTTGGCTCTGCAAAGACCTGGGGACACACAGCCGCAGGGGGAGGGGATACTCTTAGCCAGCGAGTGTGTGCGGAAGGCGGCTCGCGCAGACAACCCAGGCCAGAAGCCTTTCCTGGTGTGGGGTACGATGTGTGCACATCTCTAGTGAAGCCGCGCATTTCCTGCAGCTCTGTAAGCACCTCTAGGAAATACATCCTGTAGATAATAGGTTGGCTTTGTAGCGCATGAGCTACCCGCCCTCTTTGCTATAGTCGTCCTTCTCTTTCTATACAGCTTTTCAAACAAAGCAATCACAGTAATATCTGTAATCAGGAAATTGAGGAATCTCAGCCGGTGGTTTTGAGGTCAGGCTAGTCATCAGCATTGCTTGAGGGATATCCTGACGGTGTGATTCCTCAGCCCTGCGCCTGGAGATCGTGATTCTGCTGATGCAAAGTGGACCCAGGACTGTGTGCTTTAGCACGCTCCCTGGGAGACTGTGCTCAGCCAGGCGTGCGAGCCCCCAGCTCGGAGCATGCAGGGCCACTGTGCTCATCCCGTCCTGACAGCTGCTGTTCTCTTCAGGGCCGGCAGTGTGGGGAGAAACCGGGCCCTGGAGTCGGACAGGCCAGGCTCTGCCTCCTAACCAGCCACGTGTGTGGCCAAGGCAGCTGACTTAACCTCTCTGTGCCTCATTATCAGCCACAAAAAAAAGTATAGTCACACATTCTTCAGAGAGGTATTGGGAGCATTAAAGAAGAAAGTGTGTGGCGTGCTCAGTCTGCAGGAGGCACGCAGAGGAAGTCACGTAATGGTACCGATTATTAACAGCATCATTACAGATTAATCTCCTCAAATTGCTAGCTTGATGACTTGACCCTTCCTAATGGTGAGTCTCTTCTCAGCATAACAAGGGGCACGGGCTTGGAGAGGGGCATTTTCACCCTATTTATTAGCACGAACATTTCGGCAGGCTCTGTCGTGGAACGCCATGCCGGGGCGCTGGAGTGGGTGGGCATGTGCAGGACCCCCCCCACACACACACACACAAACACACACGCTCTGGCCCTGTTTCCTCACAGGGTGAGGGGGCCCAGGTCACTTTGCATGCAGGCCTCCCGGATCCCATCCACCCCAGACAAGACGAAACTTCGTTCATCAGAGCCTTACCCTGCTCAGAGGTGGTGCTGGTGGGGATTATTGTGGTTGTAAATATATGACATTGAGAACAGAAACAAAAGATCAAAACATCATGAAATCCTAATTAAATTAGATCTGGGGTTTCATGGTAGTTTTTAAAAGAGCCACATTAATGAAATGTTTGCTTCTGAAAACGAGGAAGCAGTTTCAATCAAACAAGATTGAATGAAAAGTTTTGTTGCTGTTTCTTTCTTAGTGTCTCTTCTGCGCTAAAAGAAGTTGGTATTTGCAGCTATTATTTGGGTCTTAGGGAGGACTAAGCTGTGTCACATTGTGGCCTTTAGATGTCTCACGTAGAGCCAAAACGGGGAAATGCTGAGTCGGTTTTCTGTGGGAGATTTTAGGTGAGAGAGTCGCAGAGTCAGCACACGCGGGTGGCTGGGGAGGTCGGGCAGAAGCAGAGGGATCTGTGGTCCCCATGCTCAGGGCTGGCCCCACACACTGCAGGCTCGCAGAGGCTCTGGGGAACCAGGCCTTCTTCTCAGGTCCCCTCAGGTCTGGAGGCCGGGGAGCAACAGCATCCCCTAGAGAGGGCTCCGTGTTTCCATCTCTGGGGCATTCCCTTTTAGAAATGACACAGAGACTTCTGAGCTTCTCCCCTGTGTTTGCTGTCTAACCTTAGTGGAGATGAGTTCACTCTCACGTTTAGTTGCCCCTGGGTCTTTTTAAAGTCAGTTCTAAGAAATATAATGATGTAAATAAGAGAGTGCGCTTTGTGCCCTGCTCTCTGATCCTGTCCTCGGAGAGCCGCCTCTTCTGAATGGCCGGGCCGCAGGCCCTGTGCCCCATTGCCTAAGAGGCCGCTCTGTGTGATGTCCCCGTCACCTCCATGGGACGTTCCTCAGCTAAGCTCCTGGCCTCCTGGCTGCAGCCCTCAGACGCTCCCCACCAGCTGACCGCTATGGTTCATCACACTGGAGCTCATTCCCTTTGGCTTCCAGTGTGACACTTGGGAGCCACCTTGTTCTTTCTTTATCTCACTTCCCATCAGCCGGCAGACGTCCGTCAGAGACCCCCCACCCCTCCGTTCCACCCCTAATAGTCAAACTCTAGAAGCCCAGGGCTGGGCAGGGCCCGGGGTCATCCAGTCCCACTCCCTCATCACATATGAGGAAGAGTGGCACAGTGGCATCACAGTGTAAATAAGTGGATGAGCGGCCAGGGTGAGTGTTGTTTCTTGTGGAGTAGTTCAGGCCCTTCCGTCTCCCGTCTCGTTCTTCTCCTCACCCCCAGCCTCCTGATACATCCTTTGGGTGGCAACCAGAGTGACCTTTCCAAAATTATAGTGTGATCATGGGACCACCTACACGTAATCTTTCCATAGTTCCCCACTGACCATAGGGTAAAAACTAAACCCGTCGGGATCTGACTGTGGCAGACGGGGTAGTTGAGTGGTTAAGAACATGCGTAGTGGTGCTAGACATCCCTTGATTTTGGCCGGGGCTTCACCCTCGTCCTGGGACCAAGTGTCACCCTCTCAGGTTCCTCTTCCGTAAAATGGGGATAATGGTACCTGTGTGATGGGGTTGTTGTGCTGATTGGGAAGCTAACATCTCTAAAGGTATTTCTCACAATGGCTATCAAATAATAAACACGAACAAAAGGTCAGCAATGATTAATTTTATCGAAGGAGGTAAAGGTCATGGGGGAGAGAAGGACTCGACGCTGCCACTGGCGGACAGTGCGACTGAAATCAGGCCCTCTCCTCTCCGAGCCTCGGCAGCCCCGTCTGCGGTGGACTGCCTTTCTCCTCCACGGAGCCGCTGTTGGTTGAGCAACATCAGATGGCTGAGGCGCAGCAGCCCCACACATGGCCGGCCCTCGTAGATCATGTCTGTGTCAGCCACCCAGAATCCTGGGCTCCCTCGGCAGGCCAGAGGCTCACCTGCTGCCATTCCAGCCCTGCCCTCTTTCTTCACATGCCTGACCGGGCCCACACCGACCTCGCGATTCCTTCATGGTGCCTCCCGGGGCCTGGAACGATGGTGGGCGTGGCGCAGCTCTGACTCCTGTCTGCTCCGAGGACCCCAGCTCACACCCACTTTCCCCCTCTCAAACTCTGCTCTGCTTATTGACCAACGCTCCACTTCCACCTGCGGCAGCCCAGGCCCTGAGAAAGAGAGAAACTGAGTCACCGTTGGCGGAGTGGCAGAGCTAGGGTCAGACCGTGGCTTGGCGCTGTGGAGACCCATGACAGCCGCCCTCGGGTGTCATTTCTCTGAGCAGACTTGAAATGCTGCCCTCAGCCATCCTCAGAGCCAGGAACAAAGCAGGTGCTTGACAAATATGAGTAAATTCATAAATTTATAAGTTCTGTAAATTTGTATGATTGCATCTCTTAAAAATTGGGGTAAAATACACATAACGTAAAATTTACCATCTTACCCATTTTTAAGTGTCCGGTTCAGTCGTGCTAAGTACACTCACGTTGTTGTGCAGCCATCACTCCTCTCCATCCCCAAAGTTCTTTTCACTTTACAAACTGAAGCTCTGTACCCATGAAACAACAGCTCCCCGTTGTCCTCCCCTGAGCGCCTGGCAACAGAAAAACAAAAACGACCATTTACAAGGGCCGCCACGGAACTTATTTTTTCTTTCCATCCATAAAATTGAAATCATGCAACATCACAGCCCTCCCGTTACTCGCCAGCTGCAGGCCCTGTTGTTACTGTCCTTGGTCCACTACTGTGGAGTTGCCCTTTGGGAATAGGTTAGACAAGGTACATGCTCACCATGTCTTTAAAAGTCATATTTGTATTTTTATATATTTCGTAAAGTCTTGAAAGTAAAAGAAAAATAGGTTTCAAAAGGATATTGCTACTATGCCATATATGGAGAAAAGAGGTTATTTAAACTCTTTCTCCTAAGACATGGAATTCATGAAAAAGAATTAAATAGCACACACCTTGATGAAGTAATAAAAAGGAGAGTGTCTCTAAAGACAGAATTTCTCGAAGCTCTTCTCAGACTGCCAACAGTCAAGGCTCTGTGGGAAGAAAGGAAGTCATGCAACTTGATTTATACCATGAAAACCTCAAAAATAGAAATAAAAAATGTTTGTCGAGTCTAAGTGACCATCTAAGGACAGTCAAAGGGGAAATAAAAAGAACTCCTCAGCCTGAAGTCTAGATGAGAATCAGGACTATCAGACGGGGAAGCGTGCCCCTGCCCTTAGCTCAGTGCCTGTGTTCACAGTCGGTGTGTTCATATGCAGAGTGCTTTCCAGAAGCACGTGCACCTGTTGATAGAGGCTGTAAAAGTAGACAAATGAAAAGATATTGGGCTGGCCTGGTGGCATAGTGGTTAAGTTTGCACACTCTGCTTCAGCAGCCCAGGGTTCACCGGTTCAGATCCTGGGCATGGACCTACGCACCACTCGTTAAGCCATGTTAAGCCACGCTGTGGTGGCATCCCATATACAAAATAGAGGAAGACTGGCACAGATGTTAGCTCAGAGCCAATCTTCCTCACCAAAAGAAAAAAGATATTGATTGTGATATGTCTACTTGAATGAGATCTGTACTTGCATGAAGTACCACATGTTAGTAGAACTAGCCAAAGGATCTACATGATGTGATTAAATGTAAATATGAGAATTGCATATTTATGTTCATAAGATAGCAGTAATCTATGTGTCAGGTGATTTAAATTGGGGTCGTTTTCTTATACAGTGATGTGAATATCAGTTTCTCAAAACAGGAAAGAATCAAAATGAAGTGATGGTATGACTCAATCTAGTGGTTCCTAATTCAGTCATTTCTCTGTTTTATCGTGCTCTTGGAAATGTCCATCCACTGTAATTCTCAATTATATTGGACACTGGGAATGAAGAAACCACCCAGAAGGGAGAGTCATCCCCTATAGATCACAGCAGAGGGGTCATGAGCAGCGCTGGGGTCTAGCTATCCAGTCGGAGGCTGGTTCCCATAGTGCTCTCTGCTGCCCACACGGCCATGACATGTTCTGTAACATCTCTGAGCCCACTCTCATTTTTATTGCAAAGTGACAGTGACAGGGCTGTTGAGAAGATTAGATGTAGTGACACATACAAAACTAGCACAGTGAGGCACACACCCTTCCTCCTTCCTCTCCCCTCCGCCCCTGGCCTTCTTAGCCCTTGCCTCAGGGCCCTTCTAACTCAGGTCTCCTGGTGACAGCCAGTTTGATGGTATAGAACAAGGGTCAGCCAACTTTTCCTTAAACTGCCAAATAGTAAATATTTTCATCTTTCCGGGTCGTATGGTCTCTGTAGCTGCTCCTCACCTCTGCCACTGTAGCAGAAGCAGCTGTAGACAATATGTCAACAAATAAATGTGGCTGTGTTCCAATAAGACTGTTTGCAAAATGGGCGGTGGGCTGGGTTTGGCCCATCTGCTGTAGGTTGCCAGTCTCTCATATAAAGGAAAGGACCTGAAGTACTTCTTCTTTGCAAAGTTAGATATAATTGCCACATATGTCCTCTGTTCCTGGAGACAGAGATCACTTATCCCATACCCATGCGACATTTATAAAAGTTGAGCCAATGTTATGCCACAAAGAAAACCTCAGTAATTTCCAAAAAAGTGGAATTAGTGCAGATTAAAATGTGACAAAATCAAAGATTAGGTGAAAACAAGAGGGGGGCTGGCACGCTGGGCTGTGGGGGCTGTGCAGGAGATAACTTGCTCTTCTTTACTTGTAGGTACGAAATAATGCTCTCTTGCTGGAGAGCTGAGCCCTTGGACCGACCCACCTTTACAGTGTTGAAGCTGCAGCTAGAAAAGTTCTTGGAAAGTTTGCCTGAAGTTCAGGACAAAGCTGACATCATTTATGTCAACACACAGTTTCCCGAGAGCTGTGAGGGCCCGGCAGAGGACGCTGAGCTGCCTCAGCTGGACATGAACATCAATCCTGACTCTAGAATTGCCTCTTGTGCTCCCAACGCCACCGTCAGCGTGGTCACAGCCGAAGTGCATGAGAACAGACCTCCCGAAGGAAGGTACATCCTCAATGGGGGCGATGAGGAATGGGCAGATCTGCCTTCTGCCACCCCCGCGACCGGGACAACGGGAAAGAACAGACTTATGAGGAATGGGGTCTCCTGGTCCCATTCCAGCACGCTGCCCTTGGGGAACCCATCGCCTGATGAACTTTTGTTTGCTGACGACTCAGAAGAAGATTCAGAAGTCCCTGTGTGAGGAGAGCTGAGAGACATTCCCAAACCAAGGAACTCTTCTGCCTTAGGAGAGTCCATGTAGCTTGATGGTTTTGGTATTTGTCTTCCTTACCAAGTAAACGCCATGGCCCAAAAGCACCGGATGAATGTTGTCAAGTGAGTCACCATTAAAAATACGTAATATATATTTATTTAAAGAGAAAATTTCTATCTATATATGTATATGGTGGAAAGAGACAAAGAGTATATTTTAATAAAAGATGACTTATTTCCTGTCACTTATCTTGCAGATCTTAAACTTTAAGCTTTAACAGCCCCATCTCTACAGCTGTTCCTGGATGGTTACATTTGCACAAAGTTGGTTTTTTGTAAGTTCTTTTCTTTTTCACGACTATGAAATGTAAAAATATTTGTAAAATGAAATGCCATGTTTGTTCTTCTGGTCTTATGAAAAATCTGATATTGCTGCCGGAATCATCTGTTCGATAATGATTCATTTAATGGGTAACGTTTTATAACTGATTAATTCTTCAATATGACTTCCTAATAAAATATGAAGGAGGAAGGATGTGTTGTACTTACTTGAGACCTGGAAAGACAGCGGGCACTGGCAGCCTCAGTGCCTTTGCAAAGGAATGCCTGGCCCTCCATGCAATTGCTCTGACCATTCTTGGCATCGTTCTAAAGATATGGAAAAGCCACTCCAGAAAGTCCAAAGATAAAGAACCAAAAATACTGAAAGGTTGAAAAACACAAATCTTCGTGGAATGATTTTAAATAAATTATAGAAGAGAGCCTGGCAGGTGAAGCACTTTTCCGTCGGGGAAGCGTTACTCGTGGGAGGCAGACACGGGCAGTGGGCACAGGCTTAGTTAGAGCTCAGCACCCCTGAGTTCACGTCCTGGCTCGGCTGTGTCGTACTTGTTGAGCACTTGTTATCTTTCAAGCACTTTATGTGAACTGTCCTATTTAATCGGTATATCATTACCGTGGGTACCAGTGCCATCCTCATGTACAGGCCAGGAAACCAAGGCTGGAAAGGTTGAATAACCTGCTATGGCCCACATCTAGGCAGAGGTGGAGCCAGAACTCGGAACCAAGCAATCTGATGCTGGCTGGCTCTAAGTGTGTGATTTGGAGGTCTGCTCCAGAGCCTCCCCACCTTTTATTTTTATGTAATAAACACATAGATAGCATTTACTATGTGGCCAGGCGTGGCACTCATTTAATCCTGCTAACAACCCTACTGGGTAGGTACTACCATTATCTCTACTTCACAGATGGACCGACTGAGGCAGGAAGAGGCTAACTTACTCTCTAGTAAGGGCAGTAGACTGATGCAGTCAGTTTAAGTTTTGATCCTTCAGCCCTCAAGGCAGCCATGCAGGCCCAGGGCCACTGGCATCCTCAGGCCCATTGCCCCATACTTGTGAGCAGCTTCACCTAGGCCACCCAGCCTGAGGATCAGCGTCTGCACCGGGCCCAGAGTTGTGGCCCTCACAGCCTCGGTCCTGGTCTCAGCTGCCAGCCCAGGTGCCCCGGTCTCCCGGGTGAGCTGGCTCCACTATTACTGTGAAATGAGCCGTACAAGAAAGTCTGAGGGTTACAAGACAATGTCCGTTGGTACCAAAAATACCAGCATCACATTTTATCCTGTTAGATCCTATAAAGATAACTTCTTCTGTTGGAAATTTTTGAATGGTTAAAAAAAAATCAAAAAAAAAATTTTCTATCACCTACTTGTACAAACAAAGTTTCCTCTTGATGATGACTATCAGGAATGTGAACAGCTTGTCAGTAAAGTCTTGATCAGGAACTGACTGTGGCTAGTTCAAGCAAAACACCCAATGGAAAAAGGTATGTTCAGGGGCCGGCCCAGTGGCGCAGCGGTTAAGTTCGCACGTTCCGCTTCTCGGCGGCCTGGGGTTCGCTGGTTCGGATCCCGGGTGCGGACATGGCACTGCTTGGCAGCCATGCTGTGGTAGGCGTCCCACATATAAACTAGAGGAAGATGGGCACGGATGTTAGCTCAGGGCCAGTCTTCCTCAGCAAAAAGAGGAGGACTGGCAGTAGTTAGCTGAGGGCTAATCTTCCTCCAAAAAAAAAAAAAAAAGGTATGTTCATGTCTGTAAGATAAGTAAGCAAATTGAAAAACTGTTACTTTCTTATAAATTTAATATTAAATAGCTAAACTAATATAGTTTGTGTTTGTTTCTAATTTTAATTAATGTAAACATATATATAATGAATAGTTCATTGAATGCACACAGCCCCCTAAATCCTATCTGGTTTGCTCAGTTTATGCTGTGTGGCCTGAGAAACTCTGGGAAGCTTGGGCTAATTCTGCCATAGGAGAGCGCAGAGAAGTGAGCAAGCTGTGGCTTCTGGCTTTTCTAGAGACATCAACAAACAGCAGAGAAATTCACTTCATCCATCCCACAGCCATGCACCAGGGCTTTAGTTCAATGGAGTGTGATGGGCAGCACCTTCCCATCCCAGCTTCCTTTTCCCAAGAGGAGAATGAAGCTGGACTGCCATTATTCAGCCATTTAAAATCTCCTCATTGAGATCTTTGGAACCACAGTGCTCTTCTTAGCCACATTTGAATGTTTGAAAGTTTTGAAAGAACTAACCTTCAGAGGACCCAATCATTGGCAAACTCCGGTACTGTCTTCTGAGCGTGAACTGAAAATAGCCTTTCAAGTTCTCTTTTGTATAAACTCAAATTGCTTTTGTAAGTGGCTCTTTTGGGCTAAAAGTGGGGGAGGGAAAACAAGGAGAGACAAGTCGGGTCATTGTCTTCCCTTGGCTGGGACAGGCCTGGGGAGGTCAAGAGGGCAAGAGAAATAAGCAAATACCAGAAATACTCGTGACCCACAGGTGGAGACTAGCTCTGCCTTAAGAGGGTTTTTTCTTCCTTGCTTCCTTTTTTCTTCCTTTCTTTTTTCCCTCCTCCCTTCCTTTTTTCTTTCCTTTCCTTTTCGTTTCTTTCCTTTTCCCTTTTTCTGGCCTTTCTGAGTAGAAGGGAGAAGCGAGGATCAAGGCCCCTTGGGCTGGTGAGGAACCAGACTGGCGAGCATTCCTTGGGCAATCTTGGTGGGTCATGTGGCTCTCCTGGAGCCCAAGTTTCCGTAAGTGAACAGTAAAGACTTCTCCTGCAATCCCTTAGGTGGGTGTGTAAGAAGGGGAGGAGACGAGATCTTTGAAAACTTTATACCTGTTAGCAGCGTTTCCCAATTAGAGGCTTCTCCAGTTCATTCCTTATGCAGTGCAAACTCACCGTTTGTCAAATTAGAAATATTTTCCCTGATTATGTTATCAACTCTCTCCAAAATAATACAAACTAACTCCAAAATAAAATAATTTAGTCTTTGCAGTGATGCACACAGTTGGGGAAGTTGACACAGGGAAGGCGACTGGCCCTCATCTCTCACTTCAAATGACTGTTGGGCTCAGAGACAGCAACTCCCCACACATCGATGCCCAAAGGTTCCTCTGCTATCCATCTCATCCTGGAGTTTGGTTACTTGTGAGCCTCAGTACTCATCCCTCCCATTATCTGTATGGATGATAGCAAGCAGTAGTGGCTTTATCGACAGGATTTGGGGACCTGAGATGGGTCCGAATTCCCTCTGGGGAGGCAGAGGTTCTCTCTCTGCCACCGTATCCCTCAGACCAAGCAGAGGTTCCCTGCTCAGGAAACAGGCCAAACCAGTCTCTTATCTTAGAAATCAGACTGATTCTGGCCACACTAGCCCTGACTCATGAAAGCCAAGACCTTTGTTAACTTCTCCTGGTCAATGGCGAAAGCAAGTTGGAACTTCTGCAGAGTCAATGGAAAAATAACTGACCCCAAAATAAACCAGCTATGACAGCAACTTAACTTCTCTAAAGATGTTTAATTACCTTGGATGACAAATGGGAAAACAGGAAGTTTTGTTTTCTTTAATGAACATTTCAGTATTGTACAATGTTTCTAATTTAGATTTTGTTTTTTTCTCTTTTAAAGTCTAAGAACACAAGTGAAACTGCCATTCTACTTAACTTTTAAAAGCGTGCCCAAATTACTTGTTATTTCTAGAAACTGTAACCCAAAGACCACTACTTTAGAATGTTTCCATGTACAATATGTTTTATTGAAATGGGACTCCATGTATAGAGATTTGAAAGAGTAACTTGAGAATTATATATATTACCCCTTCCTACCTCTTAACGACACAATAATTTTAAATTAATTAGTGGATTTATCGAGACTGCACAATTACAAATTCTAACCAAGAAAGGGTTTTCGAACAAGTCATGTGAGGACACATACAGTCAACTCATCCATTTACTAATAGTCACTGAGAAGAAGGCTCTGTTCTGGACACGGGGCTCTTGCAAAGAACAGCAATCCAGGCCTTGCTGTCTTGAATAACAGTCCAGAGGAGAGAATAGATGGCTTAAAATGAATACTTTCTTTCAAAGAATATTCCTCGGAATGCTCTGACTTGCATTTTGTTGAAGTCCATTAATACCACAGTGAAGCAGCTCAGCCAAGCCTGCGGATGCAGTTTAAAGTCCAACGCACCTCAGAACTGGAGATCAGATGCTTTCCCGGGAAGCAGGCTCTAAGGCTTCGCCCCATACAACTCAAAATTAAAGGCCTATCAGTTGGAGTCTGAAAACCAAAATTCCATTATCCCACCGTCTGAGCAGTTCTAGACAAGGCCAGCTGCTTAACTCCATCAGTACTGATGGCTTATTTGAACAAACTTAGTTCTCCAAAAACAGAAGATACTTTTTCATCACAAAAATGTGTAGCTCTCGAAGTCTTTTTCTTCTTGTACTTCAGGGTAGATAATCTCTAATGATCTGTCTTCAAGTCTGCTGATTCTTTCTTCTGCCAGCTCGTATGTACCGTTGAGCCCTTTAAGTGAGTTTTTCATTTCAGTAACTGTACTTTTTCAACTCCAGAAGTTCCATTCAGTTATTTTAATAACTTCTATTTCTTTATTGATAGTCTCTATTTGATTTTAAGTGAAAAATTTTAAAACATGGTTTTCTTTAGTTCTTTAAACATGTGTATAAATAGGTGCTATTTTAAATAATGAAGTGTCTGCTAAGTCCAGCATCTGGGCCTTTTCAGGGACAGTTTCTATTGACTGCTTTTTTTCCTGTGTATGCATTAAATTTCTTGTTTATTTGTATGTTTCATGTATTTCTGTTGAAACTCGATATTTCAGATCATATATTGCAGCAACTATGGATTGTCATTTGTTCCTCCTTCCAGGGGTGGTTAATTATTGCTATTTATTTCTTACGTTTAGTGGCTCGCCTGGACTAATCCTGTAGATTGTGTTTTTCCTGCAGTATTTGAGCACTGATTCTCTGCTCAGTTGCTTTTTAAAAATTATTCTTGTTTTTTTTTTACGTCTGGCTTTTAAGGAGTCACCCCTAAGTCAACATAGCTTAGTAATAAGCCAATCATTGGTCAGATATTGTACTTAAACATCTTAAGCCAATAAGGCCTCCACCTTTTCTTTATGAATCTGTCTATAGCTTGGAGAATATATTTCAAGTGCAGGAAGTTTACAAGTCTGCCCTGCATTCGCAATGTTTCCTGTTCAGTCAGTGATGAATAGTTCACTAAAATGTGAATGGATTAAACATTCCAATCAAAAAGACAGAGAGTGTCAGGCTGGATAAAAAGAACTTAAATCCAGAATATGTAAATAATTCTTACAACTCAACAATAACAAGACAGCCTAATTATTAAAAGGGTGGGGGGAAGGCCCAATTTTTAAAAGGGCAAAGGATTTGAATATGCATTTCTACTATAAAGATATACAGTGGCCAATTAACACATGAAAAGATAGTCAACATCATTAGTCATCAGGGAAATGCAAATCAACACCACAATGAGATACCACCTCACAGCCACTAGGATGGCTCTAATCTAAAAGACGGGCAATAATAAGTATTGGTAAGCATGTGGAGAAATTGGAACCCTCATACATTGCTGATGGGATTATGAAATGGTGCTGCTTTAGAAAATGGTTTGGCAGTTCCTCAAATGTTTAAACATACAATTACCATATGATTCATCAATTCCATTCCTAGGTATATACCCAAGAAAACTGAAAACATATGTTCATGCAAAATCTTGTACACAAAGGTTTCTAGCAACGCTATTCACAATAGCCAAAAGGTGGAAACAACCTAAATGTCCATCAATGGGTGAATGGATAAACAAAATGTGGGATATCTATATCATGGAATACTATTCAGCCATAAAAGGAATGACAAATGATACATGATGCAACCTGCATTAACTTTGAAAATATTATGCTAAATGAAAGGAGCTAATCACAAAGGACCACATATCGTATGATTCCATTTATGTGCTGTATCCAGAGTAGGCAAATCCAGAGAGACAGAAAGTAGATTAGTGGTTGCCAGAGGCTGTGGGAGGAAGGAGTAAAAAGTGACTGCTAATATGTTCGGGGTTTCTTTCAGGGGTGATGGAAGTGTTCTAAACTCAAACAGGGATGATGCTTGCACAGCTCTGAATATACTAAGGACCACTGAACCAGATAATTTAAATGGGTGAATTTTATGATATGTGAATTATCTCTCAGTAAAGCTATTGTAAAGAAAACAATGTCATACACCATACTAGTAGCATAAACTTTAAAAAAAAAAAAACCCACAGGATCATCTCAGTAGACGTAGGAAAAAACCTACACCCATTCATGACAAAAACTCTCATAAGACTAGTTACAGAGGGACATTTCTCAACCTGATAAAGGGCATCTATGAAAAACAGCTAACATCATACTTAATAGTGAAAGACTGATGCTTTCCCCTAAGATAGAGAACAAGGCAATAATGTCTGCTTTGCCACTTCTATTCACCATTGGACTGGAGGGTCTAGCCAGTACAATAAGACAAAAGAAAAAAAAGGTGCCCAGGTTGGTAAAGAAGTAGTAAATTGTCTTTATTCACAGATAACATGATTCTGTATGTAGAAAAATCCCCAAATCCACACACACACAAAAATGAGAGCTAATAAATAAGCTTAACAAGGTCAAAGGAGATAAGATCAATATACAAAAATCGTTGCATTTGTACTATCAACAAAGAATCTAAAAAAGAAATTAAGAAAAATTCTATTCACAATAGTATCAAAAAGGATAGAACACTTATGAACACATTTAACATCTAAGGTGCAAGACGTACATGGAAAACTACAAAATATTGCTGAGAAAAATTAAAGAAGATCTAAATAAATGGAGAGATATTTCATGTTCATAAAATGAAACACCCAAAATTCTCAAGATGAAAATTCTCCCCAGACTGATCTATAATTTCAACATTATCCCCATCAGAATCCCTGCAGCTTTTTTGTAGGAATTGAGAAGTCAATCCTAAAATGTGTATGATAATGCAAAGAACCAAAGCACTTTGGAAAAAGAAGAAAGTTGGAAGACAAAACCATGTGATTTCAAAGCTTTTTAAGGGGCTGACCTGGTGGCATAGCGGTTAAGTTCACATGCTCCACTTTGATGACCTGGGGTTTGTGGGTTTGGATCCTGGGTGGGGACCTACACACCGGTGGCTCATCAAGCCATGCTGTGGTGGTGTCCCACATACAAAATAGAGGGAGATTGGCACAGATGTTAGCTCAGGGACAATCTTCCTCACCAAAAAAAAAAAAAGCCTTTTTAAGAAATGGTGCTGTGACGATTGGATATCCATAGGCCAAAAATATAAAATCCACAGAAATTAACTCAAAATGGATTACATACCTAAATGTAACAGCTAAAACTATGAAATTTCTAGAAGACATAGGAGAAAATCTTTGTGACCTTGGGCTAGGCAAATGGTTGGTCTTAGACATAACATTCAAAGCACAGTCCATAAAAGGATGAATGGATAAATTGGACTTCATCAAAATTTTAACATTTTGCTGTGTGAAAGATACTATTAAGAGAATGAAAATACATAATAATATTCAATATCATTAGCCATTAGGGAAATGCAAATTAAGCTTCAATGAGATACCCTTACAGGCCCACTAGAATGGTTATAATCAGAAGGACCAATCCAAGTGTTGGCAAAGATATGAAGAAACTGGAACCCTTGATACATTGCTATTGGAGAAAATGGTAGAGACATTTTGGAAAATAGTTTGGCAGTTTCTTAAAAAGTTAAAAATAAACTTATCATAATCCCAAGGATTTTGACTCCTTAGAAACTGCCCAATAAATAAAAACATGTCCACACAAAGATGTATGTGAATGTTCATAGCAGCATTATTTGTAATAGCATAGAACTGGAAACAATTCTGATGTCCATCAACTGGTGAGTGTATAAACAAAATGTATATCCAAATTATGGAACACTAGTTAGCAACGAAAGGGATGAACTATTGATACATACTACAACATGAATGAATCTCAAACACATTATGCTAAGTGAAAGAAGCTAGATGCCAAAGACTAGATATTGTATAATTCCATTTGTATGAAATGTCCAAAGAAGGGAAGATGGAAATGTTCTAAAACTAGATTGTAGTAATAGTTGCAGAACTCTGTAAAACTGACTAAAAACTATTGACTTTTAACTTATAATGGGTGAATTTTATGGTATATAAGTTATATCTTCAATAAAGTTGTTTTCTAAAAAGTATTATTTTCTCATGCAGACATTTCAAATCCTTCTGTGTCCTCTGTCTTTCTGAGCTGGGGACTGGTGAAAAGCAAGCTCTTAAGGACTCCTTAAAATGATCAACAGATGGTTCTTCATTTTGGTTTAACTTTTTAAAAAATTAGAGAAAACTTGAAGTTTTTACAATGTTTTAAATTAGAAACATGTTTCAAATATATAGAAAATTATACATATTAATATAATATAGAAAATTAAAATATACCACCTCAAAATATGCCACTTTGGCATAAGAATTATTTTGAACTGAAGGCAAATGAGAATCAACAGATGCAGAAAGATTTCCCCAAGCTTCTCTTATCTGATTGAAAGCAGAAACTTCTGAAAAGTGAGGACTGCCATAAATTTCCTCTCCTTGGGAAAGTCAGGGGTAAGATGGACTCATGCAAATAAACCTTACTCCATTAGTTTCCCCCATATATTTACCTTCCCACAGTTTGCTACCCTTAGAAGCCAAAAACTTGTTTTGCTTGTCTTGTCATTTCCCTACAAATTTTTTTGTTGCTTGTTAAGATGCTATGTAAGCCCCAAGTTCTAACTACCTCATTGAATTACCCATCACCGAGTTCTCCCACATGTACATATGTTAATAAACTGTATTTCTCTTGTTAATCTTTTTTTTGTCAGTCTAACTTCTAGGGTCCTAGCCAGAGAACCTGGGAGGGTAGAGGAAAAAGGTTAAGTTTTTCCTCCCCTACAATAACAAACACTCATCAATCCACTGCACCAAATTCACCAATGTGAACATTTTGCCAGAGTGTGGTCTATCTGGTAAATGCTCTATGTGAACTTGAAAAGAAGTGTATTCTGCTGTTTTGGGGTGGAATGTTCTATTAAGATAAATCAGGTCGAGCAGGTCGGTAGTGTTGTTCAAGTCTACTATATTCTTACAGGTTTTTGGTCTACTTTTTCTGTCAATTATTCAGGGAAGGCTATTGATATAGCTGACTGTAATTGTGGATTTTTCTACATTTCCTGCTAGCCGTATTTGCTTTGTTCATCTTAAATTCTATTATTAGGAGCATAGATGTATAGGACTCACCTTTCTGATGAAGTGACCCCTTTATCGTTATAAAATGACCTTTCTTATATCCCTCATAATATTCTCTACTGTGAAATCCACTTCATCTGATGTTAATATAGTCACTCCAGCTTTCCCCTTTGTACTATTAACATATTATATCATTTTTCATTCTTTCTATGTCAACCTGTTTGTGTCTTTATATTTAGAGTGACTTTCTTGTAGGAAGCATATAATTAGGGTATTTTTCCCCAACCAATCTGACATTGCTGCCTTTTAATTAGGATAGTTAGATCATTTACATTTAATGTGATTATTGATATGGTTGGTCAATCATCTTGCTATTTGTTTTCTATTTGTCCCATCTGTTCTTCATTCCCTTTATCCACTTTTTCTGCCTTCTTTTGGAATAATCAAATATTTTTTATGATTCCATTTTATCTCCTATCTTGGTTTATTAGCTGTAACTCTTTGATTTTATTCTTCTAGTGGTTGCTTTAAGACTTATAGTATCGGGGCCAGCCCCGTGGCCGGGTGGTTAAGTTCATGCGCTCCACTTTGGTGGCCCAGGGTTTCGCTGGTTTGGATCCTGGGTGCGGACATGGCACTGTTCATCAAGCCATGCTGAGGTGGCATCCCACATGCCACAACTAGAAGGACCCACAACTAAAAATATACAACTAAGTACCAGGGGCACTTTGGGGAGAAAAAGGAAAAGTAAAATCTTTAAAAAAAAAAAAAAGATTTATAGTATATATGCTTAACTTATCACAGTCTATATTCAAGTGATATACCATGTCAAATACAATATAAAAAACTTACAAGAGGATATTTCCATTTCTTCTGTCCTGGGCCTTATGCTATTGCTTCATGAATTTTACTTTTACATATGTCATAGACCTCACAATAGTGTTTTATTTTTGTTTAAACAGTAAAATATCTTTGAGCCAGCCCTGATGGCCTAGTGGTTAAAAGTTTGGTGCTCTCACTGCTTTGGTGGCCTGGGTTCATTTCCCAGTTTGTGTAACCACACTACCCCCATCTGTCAGTTGCCATGCTGTGGCAGTGGCTCACATAGAAGATTTAGAAGGACTTACAACTGGGATATACAATCATACATTGGGGCTTTGGGGAGGGAAAAAAAAAAGAGGGAGATTGGCAACAGATGTTAGCTCAGGGCAAATCTTTCCCTGCAAAAAAAAAAAAAAAAAAAACCACAAACCAGTAAAATATCTTTTAAATATATTTCAATAATAAGAAAAGATCTTATATATTTACATGTTGTTACATGTTGTTAACATTTCCAGTGTTCTTCATTCATTTTTGTAAATCCAGTTTTCCATCTGCAAATATCTTCCGAACATGTCTTCTATGGCTGCTCATCTCATGATGAATTCTTTCAGCTTTTCTATATCTGAAAATGTCTCTATTCCTCCTTTGTTTTTTGTTTTTTGGGTTTTTTTTTTTTTTTTGAGGAAGATTAGCCCTGAGCTAACATCTGCCACCAATCCTCCTCTTTTTGCTGAGCAAGACTGGCCCTGAGCTAACATCTGTATGGATGTTCCTCTACTTTATATGTGGGACACCTACCACAGCATGGCTTGACAAGTGGCGCACAGGCCCACACCCAGAATCTGAACTGGGGAATTCTGGGCCACCGAAGCAGAATGTGTGAACTTAACCACTGTGCCACTGGGCTGGCCCCACTCCTTTGTTTTTGAAAGATATTTCTTCTTGGTGTTGAAATCTAGGTTGAAAGATTTTTTTTCTTTAAGTATTTTAAAGATGTTTCTCCACTGTCTTCTTGCTTGCATTGTTTCTGACAAGAAATTGGTGTCATCCTTATCTTTTTTTTCCTTTGTATGTAACATGTCTCTTTTTCTCTGCTTTTAAGATTTTTTTCTTTATTAATGATTTTGTGCAATTTACTTATGATGTGCTTTGGTGTAATCGTCTTTGTATTTCTTTTGTTTGGCTTTAATTAAACTTCTTGGATTGTGGGTGTATAGTTTTCATCAAGTTTGGGAAAATTTCAGCCATTATTTATTCAAATATTTTTTCCGACCCTCCCCTCTTTTGGGGATTCCAATTACACATATATTAGACTACTTGAATACTCACTGGTGCTCTGTTAATTTTTTTTATTCTTTTTTTTCTTTGAGATTTTGGTTTTTAATCCTACATCTTCAAGTTCACTAATCTTTCCTTCTGTAATAGCCAATCTGCCATTAATCTCAAGCAGTATATTTTTTTAAATCTCAGGCACTGTATTTTTCATTGCTAGAAATTTGATTTGGTCTTTTTTCTGTTTTTCATGTCTCTACTTAACTTTTGAACGTATAGAATAAAATTACAATACGTTCTAATGTCCTTTTCTGCTTATTCTAACATATGTGTCAGTTCTAGGTCAATTTCTATTGATTTTTCTCCTCCTTATGTCTCATATTTTCCTGATTCTTTGCATACCTGGTAATCTTTGATTGGATGACAATTGTGATTTGACCATGTAGAATGCTGGAGATTTTTATATTCCTGTAAATATCGTTGAGCTTTGTTCTAGGACACAGTTACTTGAAAAATGATCTTTTTGGGTCTTGCTTTTAAGATTTGTTCACTGAGATCAGATCCCTGTTTAATCTAAGGCTAATTGTTCCCCACTATTGAAGCAAGAAACTTCTGAGTACTCCACCCAATGCCCTACAAATTATGAAGTTTTCTACGTTAGCTGATGGGAACAGGCACTTTCGCCAGCTTTTTGTGGTACTGTTCCTTCTTATTCTTTTTGATGATTCTTTTCTATGCCTCAGCCAGTTTATGCACATGCAAAGGCTGATCTGTTCTCTGCTGACAATTTATGGGGGAACTGCCATAGATTTCAGGATTCCCTCTCTCACTCTCTCTCCTCTCCATATTTCTAGTTCTGCAAACTTTGCCTTATTCACATTGGATTCCCAGCTTGGTCTTCTAAACTCAGGGAATCTGCCAGGCTCTGCTTTGGTTTCTTCTCCTTGTATTGTGGCCTGGAAATTTTTTCACCAGTAAGTTGGACCAATCATAGGGCTCATCTCTCTTTTTTTTCCCTTCCTTTCTTCCTTCCTTCCTTTCTTCCTTCCTTCCTTTCCCTTTTTTCCTTTCTTTCTTTCCTTCCTGTCTGATGTCCAGTGTCTTGAAAATTGTTCTTTTATATGTTTGGTCTGTTTGTTGTTGTTGTTGTTTTAGGCAGGAGGGGAAATTTGGTCCCTATTACTCCATTTAGCAGACACCTCTAATGCACTTTTTACAAAGTTTTTATTATAGAAAATGTGAAACTTAAAAGAAAGTAGGCAAGATAGTCATGTAAGTGCCCATGTATCCATCTCCAGGCTTTAAAAAATGATCTGTTTATGGTAAAGCTTGTTTTATCTGTGCCCCCCCCCCCCCAACTTCTCTCCCTCTTGTACTATTTTGAAGCAAATCCCAGACATCATGTAAGCTCATCTGTAAATATTTCAGGGTGAGTTTCCACAGTGATGCCTGTCAGTGCTCTGCCCATATTCCTCCTGTCTTTTCACTTAAGTGTGCCTGAACTGACTTCTAGCTCTCATGGTCTGCATCTCTTTGCTTAAAAGCTTTTCTCAAAAGTGGGGAAAGCTACTGTGCCCTGTTCATAGCAGGCTGGAGCTGCCAGTGTAATTGGTGCCCTCCCAGGGACAGCCTCACCCAAGTACTAATGAGTGTGAATATATAAATATCCCAGCTCCCTCATCCCTTGTGTGAGGTGACTTTGAGGTATGCGCTTCACAGCTTTCCCCTAAGTTCCCTATGGGATTATGTTCCCTTTGCTCACAATGGTCAAGCTGACTTGACAATGCCCCATTTATGATGTGCATTCCTTTCCCTCCCTGTGACATGTGCTCACTCACTGTATCAGTTTGCTAGGGCTGCCATAACAAAGTACCATAGACTGGGCAACTTAAACCACAGAAACTTGTCTTCTCCTGATTCTGGAGCTAGAAGTCCAAGATCAAGGTGTTGGAGATCAAGGTGTTGGCAGGGTTGGTTTCTTCTGAGGCCTCTCTCCTTGGCTTGTAGATGGCCGTCTTCTCCCTGCGTCTTCATATGGTCTTTTTTCTGTGTGTGTCTGTGTCCCAATCTCCTCTTTCTTATAAGGACACCAGTCGTATTGAAGTAGGGCCTACCTTAATGACCTCGTTGTTACCTTAATTACAACTTTAAAGGCCCTATCTCCAAACACAGTCATATTCTGAGGTACTGGAGGGTAAGACTTTAACACATGAATTTTAGGGGGACACAATTCAGCCCATAACACTCCTGTACTGGTGTTTACTGCACCTCCCAAATGAACCGCTTCCACTGAAATGTTTATCTCAGGGTCTGCTTCTGGGGGAACTCACATGAAGGAAAGCTCTAAAAGATAAGGACTCAAAAAAATAACCAAATGACCCCTAACACACTTTTGATAGCCAGACTTCAGGGCTTTACCCCTTCTGCTGTGTATTGTTGGCTCTTTACAGGTGCATCTCCTTGCAGTGATGGCAGGGACCATCCTGCCTATCACTGATGTTATCCCTACCCAGGCAGTGCCTTGGATGTAGGAAATACCAATGCTGCTTGACTAGCTTAAGTCAGTGACATTAGTTCTAATCTGCCTTGGAAGCCAAGTTAGAACAGCAAAAAAATCTAAATAACAAATAAAAGTATTTGTTCTTTAATAATGTAAAATCCCCGCTGAGTCCATTCCCAGCTGTCGGTACAAATGTGTGATACCTGGCACTGAGTAAGGCACACAATGCTTGTTGCCTGAATCAAGGTTTTAGTGGTGTAAATTGGAGGTGTATAGAGCATCATCAATTGAGGTTGGAAGCTGAAAACTCTAGATTAAAAAGACGTTTACACACTATTTTATATAAAATATCTTCAGTCTGCTAGTGTCACCTACTGGTGAAGGTTGGCTCGTGTTCTAGAAATAATTCTAGTTCTTAGTGCTCTTGAATTTTGATGGTCGTATAACAAGGGGTCTGTTTGAAGCATTAGTAAAAATAAAAATTTGACCCAATAGGAAAAATATATGATATATAATTACAAGCTTCCTGTGAAAAAGAACTATCAGAAATTCAATCCTCATATTTACATGCAGCTCAACTCAAAATTAAAATGGACGATTTTTGATTAAGAAAAAAAAGTTAAATGAAGCTACTGGAAGTGTGTGAAAAAGGTGCTTTATATAACAATCTTTCAATATGTCTCATATAACCCAAATATTTTAAGTAAAAGTAATAAATCAAATGTACATTTTTTTTAATGCAAAATAGCACTTACTCATTTTTGGTATTAACCATACCCAGAAGTCTCTAATTATCAGTGTTGAATTTCAGGGTCTCATGCATGATGTTCCATGTTCTCAGCTGCCTTTTCATTTCCTCCCACAGTAACCTCTGGGCGGTGATGCAGTTTTACATCAGTTACAATAAACTCCACTAGAAGAGAGCTGGTCCCACGGTAGGGATCTTTCAGATCCAGCCTACAGGCAGCTATTCACAAAGTTTTGCTTACTTGTTGTTCCTTTGTTTGTCTCAGGATATAATTTTATAAATTAAAAATTATATTATAATTTTTTAAAAATCCATAAGACTCAAAAGAGAATGCATAAAGCACTCCGATTAGCGATCAGTCAATCATCAATCCATTTTTACCAAGTAATCATAAATCTTTCATCCACTGTGGAGGACACTAAGGCAGAGATCCCTGTGTGAGGTTTGGAAGACATGAGATACCCATTCTCTTTTTTAGTTTTGGAAATTTTTATTTTGAAATGACTTCCAACTTGCAGAAAAGTTGCAAGCAAAAAACAAAGAACATCCAGATACCCCAATTGTTAACATTTACCTCACTGGTTTTATCATTCTCTCATTCTGGGTATTTTTTCTTTCTGAACCATTGGGAGTAAATTCAGACATGATGTCCCTTTATACTCTGTATTTCCCCAAAATGAGGACCTTCTTTTACGGTGTAATAACAGTACAGTTTTCACATTCAGGAAATTGAAAATGATACAATACTATTTTCTAATTTACAATCCTTATTCAAATGTCACCAATTGTCCCAATAATCTCCTTTATATAAAAAACAATTTATCTTTCTAGGATCAGAAGTCACATTTAGTTATCACGTCTAAATAACAAATAAAAGTATTCTTCTGGGTGAGTATTTAGTCTGTAAGTATTCCTCAGATTCTATGTCATGACCTTGACATTCTTTAGAAGTACCAGGTAGTTACTTTGTAGAATGTTCCTCAATTTGAGTTTATCGGAGATTGCTTTATGATTAGATTCAGGTAATGCATTTCTGGCAGGAGTACTATGAAAATGATGCCGTTTCTTTTCAGGGCATCATATCATGAAATATGTCATGTCGATTTGTCCCACTCTTTGTTATTACTTGGATCATTAAGGTGTTGTCTATCAGGTTTCTCTACTGTAAAATTACTATTTTTCTCTTTGTAATTAATAAGTAGTTTGTGGCAGATATTTCCTCATCAAACTTTTATTTGACTAATTTTACAATCTAACTCATGATTCTTTTTGAATCAGTTATAACTATGACAGGTACCAAATGACAATTTTCTAACTCCATCATTCCTTCTATATTTATTTGTAAGGCAGAAGTTTTCTTTCTCTCCCATTTATTTATTTATATCAATATGGACTCATGGATTCTTATTTGATTCAATGAGTGACAATCCATTACTACCATTACTTATTTTAGTGCTAAAATTGCCCCAGATCTGATCAGTGGGAGGTAATCCCTTCAAGCTGGGACCTGTGTTCTTCTGACATGTCCTCATCATTCTTTGACTACTTCCTTACTTTCTGGCAGAACAAGATGCTCCAAGTTCATCATGACTTTCTCTATCCCATTCCTGGAATTAGCCACTTTTCCAAGGAGCCCTGCTTTATTTAAATGGAGAATGGTATTTATAAACCAAGATCTAGCACTAGATGTGCTCGTTGCTACTGAGGGTGTCACTTTTTCTAGGTCCTATCAGTGATCAGAACAAGTAAATATAAAAAAAATAAAAACACATATCTACATCTATTTATATATCTAATTTTGAAATATGAATTCATACTGATATCTTTAGTTACAAGCCAATATTATAGAGTTCATTCTAGCTCTTCTCATTTCCATATTTGAAAACTTTTCTCTGACAGTGGGAAGTCTATCACCTTTTCCCCTAAGTTTTCTAACTGTGATATATGTTGCTTATTCATATTTCATATAATTTTCTATTTTTTGCTGGGGAAGATTTGCCCTGAGCTAACATCTGTTGCCAATCTTCCTCTTTTTTTTCTCCTTGAAGCCCCAGTGCATAGTTGTATATTCTAGTTGTAAGCCCTTCTAGTTCTTCTGTGTGAGCCTCCACCACATCATGGCTACCAACAGACAAGTGGTGTGGTTCTGTGACAGGGAACCAAACCTGGGCCTCTGAAGTGGTGAGAGCATGGAACTTCAACAGCTAGGCCATCAGGGCTGGCTCTCTCCTATCATTTTCTTAATTTCTTTTAACTCATTTTGAAATAGTGCGTTGCAGTTTTCAACTCTTCTGTGGGCATCTCTTTCTGGCCTGTTTTCATTTTCTGAAAAGATGTATTCCACTCCATATTCTCATTTATCTAATAATATCTTTATATATATAACTTTAGTATTGCTCATCTTATGTGGAATTAATTTTCCTGAACTTTTAGGAAGTACTGAACTGAATAAAGTCTTTAGCTTAATCCTCTAGAGCTCTCTCTTATTTTTGTGAAATACGTTAAGAAAATGATCTTGAACTTGCTCAGATTCTTGGCTCTGTTCACCTCATCCACTTTTATCTCGACTTTCTCTTCTGCTGTCCCTGTCCTGCTGGATTTGAATTCTGCCTCTGACAGTTTCTTTTCTCCATGGGGCTTTGTTTTGGATGGAAACTTCCATTTGTTAGATTCAAGAATTCATAAGGTCCGAACTCCTGCAGGACTATCAAACCTTTTCTCGTACTTGGATTTCCAGTGAGTACCTACTGAGGATGTGGGATTCTCCTGTGCTCAGGTCCATCTGCTATCCCACTGTTTCCCCTGCTTCCTCCTGTCCAGACGCTCATAGCACCTTCTTGTATTTGGAGTTTTGTGGGGATACTTTGTCCTGATTGTGTTGTGCATCTTGCCTGTGTGTTCTTGGTTATACTGTCCTAGTGGAGGATTATGGGAGAATCCAGGTAGACTAAAAACTATACAATCTCCACTGCCACCATCTTTCCAGAATTAGTGACTGGATATTTTGTACAGCTCCTCAGTGATTTTCCTACACAGCCAGGGTTGAGACCCACTGATCTAATTGCTCTGGTTGCTCTTTTCGTGACCCTTTATTCCTCAGGATTCAGCCTCCAGCGCTCCTCTTCTCTCACTGTTCTGATCTCCCTTGGCAGTCTCACCTTCTTCCATGGCTTTAAACTCTGTCTACCTGAGGATGACCACAAAGTCCCAATTGCTTTTCCTGACATCAGACTCATATCCACTGTATGGCTCCACTGGCCATTGCATGGGCAGCTTGAACTTAACTTGTTCACATTTTCTCCTCCTCTGGATGTTCCACATTTCAGTTGTTCCAGCCAAAGACCTTGCTACCAGCCTCAAC